>NW_022884689.1:0-21870 GCF_011952205.1 Bombus bifarius | reverse complement strand
GAAAATCAAGAAAACGCATTCAATAATTTAAAGACAGCGTTAGTGACGAAACCCATCCTGCAATATCCGGACTTTTCTAAACCCTTTAACCTTACTACAGACGCATCAGGATATGCAATAAGCGGTGTACTGAGTCAAGGGCCAATCGGAAAGGATTTGCCGATTGCGTATGCCTCAAGGCTCTTAAATCCCGACGAACAAAACTACTCTACCATAGAAAAGGAGTGTCTGGCAATTGTTTACAGCGCAATGCACTTCCGACCGTATCTTTACGGAAGAAAGTTTACCATCGTAACCGATCATAAACCTTTAGTGTGGATGCATTCTATCAAAGATCCTACTCCAAGAATTTGGAAATGGAAATTAAAGTTATCGGACTTCGAATTTGACATTGTATACAAAGAAGGCAGGGCGAACGCAAACGCAGACGCATTATCTAGGAACCCTCCGGAAGTTTGTTTACCAATCAGAAAGAGAGAGGAAGTCTCACCGATTCGCTATCCTGTCTCAAAAAGATTCGAAATAGATACGTCAACCGAAGACTCTCCCATATTCGAAGCTAAACCACACGTCTTGCCTCAATACAGTGATTCTAAAAATCAAGGAAAGGGTTTTACCCGAAAACATTTTACAATAGAAGAAACCCCCATAAAATATTTAGACCAAGCATTAGCAGAAATCGATGTAAGTACAGATAGAGAAATAACCAATCGAGAAAAAGAAGGCATGGATACAACAAGCGAAAAAGAGACCTCCACTGTAATTCCAGAACTAATTCAACAACGAGAAAAGGACACGAGACCTACGATAATTGCGGAACTAAGAATTTCAGAAACCCGAGACTCAATTGCGAGAGTAAATGA
The DNA here is from genome assembly GCF_011952205.1 of Bombus bifarius. Taxonomy (NCBI): domain Eukaryota; kingdom Metazoa; phylum Arthropoda; class Insecta; order Hymenoptera; family Apidae; genus Bombus; species Bombus bifarius. The sequence goes on along the minus strand of NW_022884689.1, from coordinate 21,007 downwards.
CCATAAAGTAGTATTTATAGATATACATGGCAATCCGATAGATAAAGGAGCCTTAGAAATGAAGGAAACGGGAAAATTACCTCGTTATGAAGATTTAATGTTAGAAAAAGCAAGATTGAATTACGATTCTGGAAAATACATTGTATTCCTACCGATAAAGGAAAATAGAAATATTCCAATAACACCAGAAAATTTATTAAACTCGCTAAGATCTCTATTAGACGGAGTAAATGAAAAACAGTTAACTTCGTTCAGCATTAGCAAAGGAAACTTGGAGGAAATACCCTGGCGATATACAATCAGAAAATTAAAGGAAATATTTATGGAAAAAACCTTAACCATCACCATTTGCACTGGGGAAGTAATTACCCCATCTGTGGAAGCGCGGAACAACATAATACGAGAAAAACATGAATCAAGCGTAGCAGGACACAAAGGAATAACAAAAACTTATCAAAGAATACGACAACATTACTATTGGGAAAATATGAAAAAGGAAATTCAAGATTACGTAAGAACATGTAAGGAATGTCAATTGAAGAAACTCACAAGAATAAAAGCAAAGCAATCAATGGTACTTACAGACACACCAGGTAAAGCGTTCGATAAGGTTAGTATGGATATTATAGGTCCATTATCAAAAACCCAAAAGGGAAACGAATATATATTAATTATCCAAGACTTATTAACAAAATACTCAATTGGGATTCCACTAGGAGGAATCTCTTCAGCCGAGATAGCGGACGTTTCTGTAAAGCGATTTATTTGTCGTTTCGGGTCACCGAGAGCTATTCTCACTGATCAAGGAACGAACTTTACATCCTCACTAATGAAGAAAGTAGCAAAGAGATTCCGCATCAAACAATATAAAGTAACGGTTCAATCGAAAGATCTCACCACGTGCTGATAGAATATCTCAAATTATACATTGAAAATTCCAAAAATTGGGACGAATGGGTAGAATTAGCTATGTTTTCCTATAATACCTCTGTACACGAAGGAACGAAATTCTCCCCGCACGAATTAGTTTTTGGACATCTAGCCAGAGAACCTACTGGTGAAGTAATAATCGAAGAGAACATGGAACCAACTTACGCAGAATATCTCGAAGATCTGTTCGATAAAATTAACACCGTACAACGAATGGCAAGAGAAAATTTGATAAAATCCAAACTAAGATCAAAAGAATATTGCGACCGACGAATCAACCCCCAAGATTTTAAAATAGGAGATTCGATATATTTACTAAAAGAACCCAGTAAAGGAAAATTCTCCGATCAATATACTGGACCATACAAAGTGCTAGAAATCTTGCAGAACCAAAACGTCAAGATCGAAGTAAAAGGGATTCCGCGAACGGTGCATTTAAACAAGTTAAAACTAGCGCATAATCGAAATAAGCAACGAATAAAGCGATTTCAGTGGGCAACGTAGTGCGGTAGTATATGTTATAGTGCTGTTCGTCGAATAATACAGATATCGAACACCTAAAAGGAAAAAGGAAAATTATTATACGTGTTTCAATTATTGCTTAAATATAAAACGTGTTAACTCAATGAACAATTAACTAGTGAAAGTGAAAGTTACCTTGTGAACAAGTGATCAACATACAAGAAAGTGTACGTGCAAATATAGGTTATGGATCATTGTTCGTGGAACACAATGTATGACAGCTACCTAAAATAAGTGAATAAATTAGTTTCAATTGTCTCGGTGCAAAATACAAGGTTACTAAATGTTATAACTATATTATGGATAAATCAAAAGGAGGTGTAACACTGTTCGTCGAATAATACCGATAGCGAAAACCTAAAAAGAAAAAGGGAAAAGTTATTATGTGTACTCCAATTATTGTTTGAATATACAACATGTCGATTCAATAAATAATTAAAAGAGGGGAAGTGAAAGTTACCTTGTAAACAAGTAATCCTCATACAAGAAGGTCTACATGCAAAATAGGTTATGGCTCCCTGCTTGCGGAACACCATGTACCAGCTGAAAATAAACGAACGAATTAACTTCAATTGCCTTAATGCAAAGAGCAGCATCGCTAAATGTTATAACGGTGCTGTGGAGGCGTGGCACTGTTCGTCGAATGACACAGATAGCGGAAACTTGGAAAAAGAAAAGAAGTTTATTACGAGTGTTCCAATTACTGTTTGAATGTAAAACGTGTTAGTTCAACGAATAACGAAAACAGTGAAAGTGCAACTTACCTCGTGAACAATCAATCACCATACAAGGAAGTGTACATGCATGGATTTCGCAGATTAACAAGAAGAAATAAAATAGCTGATAAATATAGAAAGTGGTTAGAAAATAATTAAGATAGATTAATTGAGAGTTAGTAATAAATATAACCGGAGTAAAAGGATATTTTATTATGTATTAATCTACGTAGTATTGTTATATTATTATATCTAACATGTAGAAGTGGATTTTGTATGCATATATGTATATAATTACAATCCAAGTAGTATTCATAATATTTATTTTCACTGATAACAAGTACGTAAAACCTAAAATAAAACAAAGGTTTTAACAATAAAAAAAAAAGAAAAAAAAAGAAAAAGGGGAAGAAGAAAAAAAAAGAAGAAAAAAAGGAAAGAAAAAAAATATAATATATATAAATATAAAATTTTCTTTTTCTATAAAAGGTTATTCCTATTTCTGATAAACTCGAGAAATGAAAACATTATACCATGATACACTGACGCAAAGATACACCACACAGGAGAAACTAATAGAGAACGCTTTAAGCTTGGCAAACTTACCGCCCGACGAATTTGCATACACCATAACCAAAACTCAGGACACATGGCTTTGATCGCAGAAGAAGCGATCCATATAGTCAAATGAATTCCGGTACAAGTAAAGGTACGACATACAACAAAATGCTACTCGGAACTACCCGTTTGGCAAAGGAATCGCACCACAGGAACTCCGCCCGGACGTGCGCCAAACGTGGCGATATTCAGCACCATCGTCGTTGGCCACGAGCGGAATATATACCCAAAAGACCTCGATGCACTACGGGACCACGTCATGTTCCCGGCAGAAAATCTGCAGTCTTGAACGCATTGGCCAGAGGAGCAACAGGAAAAACAATCGTCCCTGGAACAGTAAACATCCTGGGAATGATGGACAAAACACATTAACGACAATAGCGAAAAATACCGTATCAAGCTTATGGACTGGTTTTATGGAATTTGGAACTGTCGGTGCAGCAATATTTGGAATACTCGCAATATTTAAACTAATCAAGACAATAATATATATAGCCGCACACGGATACCAGTTACGTGAAACTTACGAATGCGGAATCGCCCTATTAGGAGCAATATGCGGCTCAGTCACCCACCCGCTACTATACCTCAAAAGAAGACGAAATATCGATGATCAAACAGCACAACCTCAAGGGATATCGATAACACCTGTGGTCACTCAACTACCAATGACATCTACGTCCGCCTTGAGCGAACTCAGAGATACCATCAGTCAAATTTCCTTTGGAAATTTGAACTCCAAGGGCGGGGCTGTCACGTCGCGCGCTCCGCACGCGCCGTAACAAGAGCAAGAAAACCATTCTATACAAAACACGCGAATAAGGATTTGAATGCACAAACGAACACACGGCACTACAAAACGAAAGGAAGGATTAACAAAACGAGGGCGATTAACGGATCCAACCAATAAACAAAATACATATACACACAATTCTAAATAAACCAGGAAATAAGAATAACTACAAAAGGGGAAAATAATTGCAACGCCAGGAATATATATATATATATAAATATATTTCAATCAATCAATTTGGAGAGTTACATATAAGTATAAACATATATGCCGAACATGTAATAACCTAGTAAATATTAGAGACAGTGCTTCCAATACTATGCAATAAATACAATATTATCAATTTATGAAATATAAGTATACATGAAGTCAAAAACTAATAGTTTAACGAATACATAAAACATACAATATTGTATTATTAAAGAAATGAAGGTTACATTGTCAGAAATATATATATGTGTGCGAATTCTATCAAACCGATAATCTAAGATACATACTTAAAACTAGCCTACATTCCGGTAAAGGATAAATAAATAATTGACATTTCATTTCGTATGAATACTACACTGCCAAGAGAAATATGCATATGAATACGTATATATATGTATATATACGTATATATATATATATATACGTATATATATAAATATATATATATATATATATTTATATTATCGAATACTCTATAAAATAAACTACTCAAAACAACAAATAACGCAATCGAAGAATTACAAAACATTAGCCATATTGAAGTGACACACAACATAAACATATATATATGTCGGATCTTCACTGGGAATGGGGTTGTGGGCGTCAAATGAATCTTCTCGAGGATTAGCCATTGATACAGTACACACAGGCGTAGTTTATTGCAATGATAGAATTATTACAGTCTTAACAGTTGATCACAGCGGTTCGGCACTCGCGACGCTAGTGACGGTGTTCTCGGGCTCAATAACGAATCCGCGGCCAACGGGATGACGACAGAACGTTCACACAAAGTCTAAGTCTGAAAATAATCACTGATCGCGAAGGCGTTACTCCTTGATCGATGAGATCGCGAGCGAGAATGCCTTTCCTGTCCCGATGATGCCACAGAGGAAAACTATAATGGGGTGTGTCTAGGGACACGAGATCATCGGATTCGTCGAGAAAAGCCTTCGTTCAGAAAGTAAGGGAAATTGGCGTTGCTGCTAATTGGTCAATCTCTATATCGGTGGTTAGAAAAGGATGTTAGCCGCCCTCGAGGGAAAGTTGCTAGTGGGAGACGCCGTTCGTTAAAAAATATGTCTCCCCTATCTTCCCGTAGCTGGGACAAAGACTGTTTGTCTGTTTGAAGGACTTTAGTTAACTAAACCTTAAGATTTATTACGGGCCCTCGGGCTAGCCGAACATGTACTGCGGAGACGCATCGACATCTGGCAATCATCTTACTCGAAGAATAGGGTCTGCGTGTGGCGAGCCACAGGACAGAAACCGTTGGAATGTTTACTGTCGCGTGTCGCCACGAATATTTCTTTTAAGGAGAGCTATAGAATTACTCCATACCTTTGTTAGACAAAGCGTTCATCCCGTGACCGCGGCTACGTTCGGCGACTGACTGTCGCCTCGAGCCCAAGCTCATTATCACGACTCTCGACAAATATGTAAACACACATAAAACGCACAATAATCTAGAAATAAAACCTTCAATACTATGTTGTCACAATACAAAATATATATGTATATATGAAATCAAATGATTGACACATAACCTCAAATACACAACACTATATCACAAAAGAATCTAAATGAAAATCACTTTGCCAGAAATATATACGTATATACGTGTGCGTGTGCGTGTTCTATCTTATTAAAAGAAATTAATATAAAATAAATAATTAACATTTCATTTCGTACGAACACTACATGAACGAGAGAAATATACATATAAATACGTATATATATATATATATGTATGTGTGAGTGCATATGTTTTATATTATCGAATACTCTATAAAATAAACTACTCAAAACAACAAATAACGCAATCGAAGAATTACAAAACATTAGCCATATTGAAGTGACACACAACATAAACATATATATATATATATACATATTATACTATTGTCACTTTAAAACAATATTAATAAATAAATGTTCTAATTGCGGTAGAATAAGGAAAAACGAGCGACAGACGAAAAATTACTTCGATATCAAACAAAACTAAAGACCCGTCACTAAAAACTTTACTGATGACATTTATGAGCAGCCATGTTGGATTTACACGCGTCATGGCGACAGGAATATTAGGGATTAATGGAAGTCAGGCGCGAGAAACAAATCATGAAAACACATTGTTAACACTTTTCTTTAATAAATTCTATGCGCAACTACAAATGTAAAAAAAAATATATATATATAATTAATTAAAAGGGGGGAAATATAAAATTGAAAAAAATAACAAACGTAAAATAGATAACCTAACACTATCACATTCAAAATATATACATATATATATATATATATATGTCGGATCAGGATTCGAATTTTGGGCGCGCGACGACTCTTCATGTGGACTAGCCATCGTTTCACAAAGCCGAGATTTTATTTACACGTATATACAGGTCTATCACTAAGCTTAACAAATAATAAGTACAACTAATAATAAGTCTAACGAACACTAAGCCTAATGAATAATACGATCTACGAATAATTAAATTAAATAATACTATTAGCAATGTTTGAGTTCAAACGAATCCACGGTCACCGGGATAACTCCTTACTAAGCGAAACTAACTTAGACGCAAATGCGATCGTCGAAAATGCTCGATGTATCACTCTCCAAGGCAATCGCAAGAATGCCAGCCTCGTGGAGATTTTTCTCCCTGTACGATTGCATTTTGTTTTCTATACCCGTTTGGAAGCATCGAGAAGGTTCCAAACGCCGTTGCTAGGCACACTCGTTGGAAGCATCGAGAAAGTTCCAAACGCCGTTGCTAGGCAGTTTCCGCCTGGAGTTTTGATTACTAAATACAATGTATGTCCCATTGCATCGGCACCTCCGAGGCAACATCACACGTGGCTCGGCCCGCTCTCGAGGCCGCATGCCGCCACAACCACATTTCTCGGAAAACACATACAACCACTCCAGACCTCCGTTAGATAAAACATCCATCCCGTGACCGTGGCTACGTTCAGCGACCGATTGTCACCTCGAACCCAATCTCGCTTATTACAAATCTTAAGCAATTACAACTATAATAAAATCTAGGCTAAGGTACTAGAGGATGTTCCCAAAATTTCCAAGGAAGGGCTTCGGCTTTCCTTTCATCTGCGACATATATATATATATATTGAACACAAAACAAAATACATCAAAAAATTAATAATAATAAGGAACATCAAACAGCGAACCAACGAAATTGAAGCAGCTACACTAAATCAAAATCGAAGCAAGGAGCTCCGGGATAAAGTTCGCTGAACTCACGCATACACCAATAGCGCACAACAGGGGAAATTCCCTTTCTCCCAGAAGCATGGTGACGAAGATGTGCCTCCAAAACCTCTTCGGGAATTTCATTCGCAAAACGAACTTTCACGCAACGATCGGTATCAACGATTTCAACCAGAGGGGGTTCCCTCTCCAATACGACGGTCTCTGCATCGAAGAAATTCTCGTCGAAAGTAACCAAATCGTCAAAGCCCAATTTCGACACGGCCTCGGCACCAATGTTGAATAGTTCCTCCAACCACTCTGATACTCGTGGTTTATCACAGGGCCGCATGCGTTTGATTGGTCCTCCCGAGTCGCCCATGGGTTCTTCGGAATCCCTCTTTCGCTTGGGCTGAGAACAACACGGTATATTTTAAATAAAACGAAACAGGACGAATCAAGCGGACTAAGAACAAGACTAAATACGTACCAGGGAAGTCTGGAAAGGAACCTCTGATGGAAACGACTCCGCAAACATTGTTCGAACGTTTATCACCGAAGCCTAGGGAAATAGCAAAAAAGGAAAAAACAATCAAAATCACAAAAACAACCTTAATATGCAAACATCCAAACTTACGCAAAACAACTCGAAGGAGGAGGTCCTTGTTATGGGAGAGCAGCGGAGTTGCGCGTGTTTACCCAGTAAACATTGAAATGATAATGATGCTGCAGCCACCAGCCCTTCCACGCGCCGAAGAACACCGGTAATTCCCACGGTACAGCACGTGGAAGTTTCTCGTGGAAAGGACTAGATCAGCGTGGAATGCTTCAAATCTCCTAGACGCTAGCTCAGCGGAACACAGGACTGATAAAAACTAAGTCGAAATATGGAATTTGCATTTTGTCACGTACGATTCCAAGAAGCCCAAACTGCAACATCCCGATTCCCACGGAAGCGTACCCCCAGTGGACCACCACCCCGTGGGGGATGGCATTATAAATAAGCGTAGCAACATAGCGCAGCGCTCATTATTATTCTGGTGAACATTCTTATTACGGTTCATTATTCTTTGTTCATTATTATAGTGTCCATTCTTCTTATAATTTGCGTTCGTTCATTTTTTATAGTGTTCATTCCTTACGGCTCATTATTCTTCGCTCATTAGTTTGTTCATAATTCTTGTGATCGTTTGTTATTACGGCCCATTATTAATTTATTACTACGTTCGTTATTGCGCTCGTCACTGCGTTTAGAAATTTTGTATAGTATTTTGCGTTTCGGGGTCTTAATTTTTTCGGTCAAGAAAAGAGAGTCGCGACTAAGTAAAAAGAAAATTTTATCTTTGAAGTCCTCATTTCATCGTTTAAACACAAACGCGCATTGTAATTGCGGTATTAATCCAGCTAAGTGAATTGCTCAGTCTGTATTAAAATAGATAAATAAAGTAAGAGTTGATAGTAAACTATATTCGAGTTCAAATAATAAACTCAACAAAACTTCGACGACCACCGGAGCGGCTGAGGCAATGGCACCAGACAGCACCTACTCCTCAAGGTAAGAAAATTAATTTTGAAAACTTCCTTTTTCTCTGGTAATCTCGTTGCCCTCGAGAATTGAATTAGAACTTCCTATCATCGATATCGATTTATTTTCGTGAACGGTTTTGAAGATAGAATCATTGTTTAAACTTTTAACAAAAGAGTTGTCCGCTGTGTCGGCTTGTGCGAACGGTGTTTTCAACTACTGAAACATCCACTGATCTTCGCATTCCTCCTCCCATTGTTGGTAAAATATTACCCGTCTTTGGGCAAGGCTTGCGAAATCACACAAGTCCCGCACAGAAAGGACTATTAAATACATCGTCGGGGTCAATCGAAAATTAAGAACAATACCGGCATTGCTATTAACTGATATTCTTGCCATCATTGCATGCGATTGTAAGAGAGATATAACAGAACAATTTCCCTTCGAGAATTTAACCAAAGGATCGTTCGCTGTGTTGGCTTGTGCAAACGGTGTTTTCGCTTATCGAAAACACCCATCGATCTTCGCATTCCTCCTCCCACTGTTGGTAAAATATTACCCGTCTTTGGGCAAGGCTTGCGAAATCACACGAGTCCCACACAGAGAGGATCGTTAGAATCATCCCCGATTATTAAACTCAAAAGGCAAGAAAATCGTGGTGACAAAATCCATCGTAGTAAATGAATTGAGTTTCGGTCCTAACGGCAAACTACTACAGCGAAATTAAAAGAGAAGAAGAAGTCAAACGTAAAAATAAATTTATATAAAACAACGAAAAATCTCACATTCCTATCCAATCCAGCAACGCTAAAATATATATTATCTAGCTAATAAAATATATATATAATAACCTAAGCCATTTTACATTCAAATAAAAATCCGTTCAACGAGGAAAAATATTTATTGTACCCAGCTTTAATCCTCTCCCGTGCTAGTATCCCTGCGCATAGCAGGTTAGCCGAAAAGTGGAATTCGTTTACCAGTTGCATTAAGCGTCAGTTAACGCTACCCATTAAACGTAAAAGAAAATAATAAAAATAAAATATTTTGAAATAGTCCTTAGACTATTTCTGGTGGCAGCAACTACCGTATTAATTAGAAATCTAAATCAGTATTAAATACACAATAATATCATTTCAATTTATTTCCCTTCCGATTAAATTCAAAACTCAAACTATAAAAAAAAAATTTTTCAGTAAAATTTAACTTTAAATTTGATCGATTTAAACAAATAGATACGTAACAGAGTAAAGTAATAAATTTTTGGTGGCAGCGGTGGGATACGCTCCACGGAGGATTAAAGTTGGTTTAAACGGTTCGATTCGCTCCACAAGGGATTAAAGTTGTCACGATTATCGATAAAGTATATACCTAAGAAATAATGTCGACTAAATTAGAATCGTTGGACAAAGGCATGATCTTGATGTTATCGGAAAAACTTAAAGCATGGGATGCGAATTTTCGCGACATGAGTACAACAATGAATAAATTACAAGACGATGTGCGTTCACTGAAAATAAAAAAGGAAATCAAGACACCCGTATCATCGCCGATAATTTCCCAAGCGACAATACCGATAGAAGTTAATCCCCAATCAATTAAGTTAAAAGATGCAATAGAGACAGTACCAGTGTTCGACGGACATCGACCCTCGGTATTTCGATTTTTAAGAGCATGCGAGCGTGCACGAAACATGGTTCCTAGGCATCAAGAATCTCAGTTAGTAAAATTATTAACGAATAAGCTTCGCGGACACGCGTTTCTCGCCGTAGAAGACACAGAAGTAATAAGTTTAAACGATTTCGGGAATAAATTAAAAGATATGTTCGGTCCGGGAAAAACGGTTAACGAATATAAAGGGGAATTAGCTACAATATTTCAACGACCGGGAGAAGATATTTTGGACTACATAGAACGCGTCAAAGATCTCAGGCTGGCGATAATGAACGGGGAAAGGTACGAGTACGGCACCGTATTTCAAGATAGGATAGATCGAGACACGAGGGAAGCTTTCGTTAAGGGGCTCCCAAACGAGGTGTATTTACGAGTAAAGATAGCAGGATACCAATCCTTGGACGATGCGTACCGCTAAGCCGTGAAAGCAACACGAGAATTAAAACAAGTGAACAATAGAATTCGATACCAACGTCCGACACCTTCGGATAATTATAACCAAAACAACGCTCATCCACCATACAATAGTATCTATACTGTAAACAACCGCCAGGACTGGAGATTTGTACCGCCGTCGCAGAAACATCTAAACAACCCGGGAATAGAAGAAAATGTCAGGAAAGAAACAAGAGCAATAACTTGGGAAGAAAAACGCATAAATAAATACCTCGATAGAGATCTAAATCAAAAGAGAGATGCTGATCATTTCAACCAATCAACTTTTCAATGCAAACACCATTCCGTTGCTGTGATAAGGGATAATGTCACGTTAAATAATAAAAGGACGCACGGTGCCATAGACAGGATCATGAGTGAGAAATTTTCTGAGTTACCAAACAAGATAAATAATGTTAGTGCCAAAGAACTTTCAGACAAAGCAGAAACTAGGAAATTGAACGACGAGACGACAGGCAATGCTTATCCACTGCCTAACATCACAGAGATATTGGACCCGCTGGGAAGTGCAAATCGCCTCTCCACGTTCGACTTGGCAAAGATACAAAAGCAAGACTCCACGAATTTCGTGAATGTTTCAACCATAATAGGAAAAGAGATAGCGAGTGCATCTCACTCAAAAACTTCTATAAAACCATCAGAAGGAAACTTTATCGAACTCAAAGCCAAATCATTAAATTGCAAGGAAGATCACACTATAGAAAATAAAAATATAGCTATCCCTAAATCCAAAACAGAATCTATAAGCAAAAAGGTTTGTAATAAAAATTCAAAGAATAATTCCAAATCTACCAAAAATATTCCTAAACGTTCCATACAAATAAATAATAATTTAATTATAATAAGCACTTCCAGTAAAACTATTCATCCTGAAAAGGTAGAGAAAAATAAAGGTGCTGCGAATAAAATAAATGAAGAAGAAAAAAGGGTAACTAAGGAAAAGGATTCTAAACATTTTCAAGCTGAAGAAACGCAAGTTCAACGAGCTCAAAGAAATCAAAAGGGAGAAAACAGGGAATCACCAGTCGAAGATATATATAAAAACTTGAATAAATATGCTAGCCATTGGATTATAATTGGATTAAAAATACTTTATTGGTTACTACATCTAATATTTGACGTAGGTAACATAGTAAGTAGTGCTGATCTTATGATTCCCCCAGGAAAATATGGATGGTATCACACTATACTATATACAAAATATTTTTGGGTTAATATGGCTGCGGCACTCTCAAAAATTTGTATCTTAAATGCTATTAGCAAGCAATTGGATAATTGGATCAATGTCAGTAAACCTGTGTCTTGGCGCAAAATAAAAACTAAAATGAAGGAAAGGAACGAAATTCTCCCCGCATAAATTAGTTTCGGACATCTAGCCAGAGAACCTATTGGTGAAGTAACAATCGAAGAGAACACGGAACCAACATGCGCAGAATATCTCGAAGATCTGTTCAATAAAATTAACACTGTACAACGAATGGCAAGAGAAAATTTGATAAAATCCAAACTAAGACTAACGATCGACGAATTAACCCTCAAGATTTTAAAACAGGAGATTCGATATATCTACTAAAAGAACCTAGTAAAGGAAAATTCTCCGATCAATATACTGGACCATACAAGGTGCTAGAAATCTTGCAGAACCAGAACGTCAAGATTGAAGTAAAAGGGATTCCGCGAACAGTGCACTTAAACAAGCTAAAACTAGCGCATAACCGAAATAAGCAATGAATAAAGTGATTTCAGTGGGCAACGTAGTGCAGTAGTGTATGTTGTAGTGCTGTTCGTCGAATAATACAGATATCGAACACCTAAAAGAGAAAAGGAAAAATTATTATATGTACTCTAATTATTGTTTGAATATAAAACGTGTTGATTCAATAAATAATTAAAAGAGTGAAAGTGAAAGTTACCTTGCGAACAAGTGATCAACAAACAAGAAAGTGTACGTGTAAGTATAGGTTATGGATCGTTGTTCGCGGAACATAATGTATGACAGCTACCTAAAATAAGTGAATAAATTAGTCTCAATTGTCTCAGTACAAAATACAAGGTTACTAAGTGTTATAACTATATTGTGGATAAATCAAAAGGAAGTGTGACACTGTTTGTCGAATAATACAGATAGCGAAAACCTAAAAGAAAAAAAAGGAAAATTATCAGGTGTACTCCAATTATTGTTTGAATATACAACGTGTTGATTCAATAAAAATTAAAAGAGTGAAAGTGAAAGTTACCTTGTGAACAAGTAATCATCATACGAGAAGGTTTACGTGCAAAATAGGTTATGGATCTCGGTTTGCGAAACACCATGTACAACAGCCAGCTGAAAAATAAATGAACAAATTAACTTCAACTGCCTTAATGCAAAATACAACAGTACTAAATGTTATAACAATACTATGGAAGCATGGCACTGTTCGTCGAACAACACAGATGGCGGAAACCTGAAAAGAAAAAGAAGTTTATTACAAATGCTCCGATTACTGTTTGAATGTAAAACGTGTTAGTTTAACGAATAACTAAAACAGTGGAAGTGCAACTTACCTCGTGAACAATTAATCACCATACAAGGAAGTGTACATGCATGAATGTCGCAGATTAACAAGAAGAAATAAAATAGCTGATAAGTGTAGAAAGTGGTTAGAAAATAATTAAGATAGATTAATTGAAAGTAAAAGGATATCTTATTATGTATTAATCTACGTAGTATTGTTATATTATTATATCTAACATGTAGAAGTGGATTTTGTAATACACAATAGCGGTCGCACACACAATGCATTATACACATATTAAACTAAATAAACTAAACAGTACCTTTATGGCCACAGATATAAGACGATTGAAGACAACCGTAGTAAGTATCCAAGGCATATCGAAGAATCAGGTGATGTTGTGGGAATGATCTAGGTAAGTGATGCAGCATCGGAAGAGTAGAATCTGAAGAATTACAGACAATGTTAATCTAACAAGTAGGTTTTAATCACTAATAAGGGAACTAACTCATATCATACACAAAATAATAGCAAATAGCAAGTACATGCAATAATAAATTAATAGGGAAAATAAGAAAGGTTAATAAACACAGGAATAGGTTAGAAATTAATCAAGATAGACTAACTAAATATTAACAACATGACTGAACTCGGTGCAAAGGAATAAAGTTACGTTACACAAAATATCTGGTAACACAATACACAAAAAAAAAGAAAAAAAAATTAACTAAATTAAACAAGATTTATATAAATGCGAGTCACGTATAATCAAAACAATGACTATCGAAATTCGAAAACAACACAATCTATGCTATCGCATTAAGGTAGCACACGGTATTGACACACACAATATCATGAAACACAAACAATATTACAGAAACACTACAAAATAAACTATAATGATTAACAAATTAACTATTTCAACAACACGCTACTGTTGACATTAAACAAACGATACACGCAAGCGACCATGTTGAAAATTCGTCGCACGCACCCCAACACAAATAATAGCTAATACAATGTAATACAGCATTATAATAGCAATGCTAGGTACAGAACACAAAAAAAAAATAATAAAAAAAAAAAAAAAAAAGAGAGAGATAAGGAAAATATATATAATAAACAACAACTAACATAACCATAACATATTATATATTATACCACATACAGGGATACAGTATTTGTACAAAGGGATAGGTCCGAACAAAACTTATAAAAAATTATAAAATATATATATTAACTGTTTTCGTATGTATGTCCAGAACAGGTGGCGAGTTCATCGACCCTAACATAGAGGACTCAGACGGGCCCGTACCCGCATTCGATCTGGAAGCGACGGAGGATGTTCAGTCTTGCCTCTGTGTTCGGTTGATACGTTCTGTCTACCATTTAGATAACGGTCATCTTTGTCAAGACTGTTTCGATAACTTAGATCCAGACCACCAGGACCTATGTGACGACCCACCCACTCATTTCATATGCGGAGTATCCGCAAGAACACGAATATCATACTGTCGTATGTGTGATATAAACCTAGCGGACCTACAACCCGCTATATCATGCCTCCAATGCATGATCGTTTACACTAATCTAACTCACCTTGAAAGAAACTTTTTAGTTCAAGGAATAGCAATCCGCGCCGTAGAACTATAAAGTACTTGTATGCTACGCACAAGACCAAATACTGATGCTATCCACCTGTAAACAAACGACATTTATAATTATGCATATAATTTTCACTTATGTTTACCAATATATGTATGCACGCATGTTGTAAAGTAGGCGATATCTATGACACTCACTTCCATTGATAATCCGAGTGACTCGTAAAATAAGTCGTCATATTTATCATTACACGCACATATATATATATTCAAAGACAAGCTATAATTGTAATATCTATTCCTATAGATAATATATACTTATATATTTATAACGATAAAACAAATCTCATCTATATTACTTAGCAATACGTATGCATATACGTATATAATTATAACCCAGGTAGCATTCATGGTATTTATTTTCACCGATAATAAGTTTTAACAAAAAAAAAAAAAACATATAAATATAAATTTTTTTTTATATATATTAATAATAATAAAAGATTATTCTTATTTCTAATAAACTCGAGAGTAAGAAACAATTTAATAAATTGTTAAATAAAAAGGTCGTCGTACAAGCAACAGTAAGGATAAGTTTAAAATCAGCAGTTGTGCCAGTACGGATCGAGGCGAACAAAATTCTACTGAAATCAGGAACAGTATGTACCTTTAGCGAAGGAAACTGTCTAGACGCTGAAGACGGATACACTTATTGGCAACCACAACCACCCTCACCATGCAAATTTGATCAGTGCGATGTGCTATATGAAGGAATTGCTACAAAGATCCAGGAAATAAAAACCAACAGAGAATCAGCACAACCAGTTTACGCACTAACAACGCAAGAAGTAACATTTGCACTGACTAAAACCGGAGAACAGCCACTGTGTGGATATACCCTACTATCCACCGAACACCCCAAATAGTTGAAACAACAAGAGGAAATACGTTTATCTCCAAAAGCAAGACAGCAGTCGAAAACTTGGACATATTCGCATACGTCAACTCAAAATTCATTTACGTAGAGAAACATATTAAACGACAAATGACAACATTGTACCATGATATACTGACACAAAGATGTACCACGCAGAAGAAACTAATAGAAAATGCTTTAAGCTTAGCAATCTTACTGCCCGATGAATTTGCATATACCATATCCAAAACCCCAGGACACATGGCCCTGATCGCAGGAGAAGCAGTCCACATAGTCAAATGCATTCCGGTACAAGTAAAAGTACGACATATAACAGAATGCTACTCGGAGCTACCCGTTTGGCAAGGGAATCGCACCGCATTTTTAACGCCAAAAACACACATCCTAACGCAACACGGAAACCACAGAGAATGTAGCGCGGTACTACCTACGCTATACAATATCGACGGACTCTGGCACAAATTCGTACCAAAACCCATGGAAACAATTGCACCACAGGAACTCCGCCCGGACGTACGCCAAACGTGGCAATATTCAGCACCATCGTCGTTGGCCACGAGCGGAATATATACCCAAAAAGACCTCGATGCACTACGGGACCACGTCATGTTCCCGGCAGAAAAATCTGCAGTTTTGAACACATTGGCCAGAGGAGCAACAGGAAAAACAATCGTCCCTGGAACAGTAAACATCCTGGGAATGATGGACGAAAACACATTAACGACAATAGCAAAAAATACCGTATCAAGCTTATGGATTGGTTTTATGGAATTTGGAACTGTCAGTGCAGCAATATTTGGAATACTTGTAATATTTAAACTAATCAAGACGATAATAGATATAGCCATACACGGATACCAGTTACGTGAAACTTACGGATGTGGAATCGCCCTATTAGGAGCAATAAGCGGCTCAGTTACCCACCTGCTACTATACCTCAAAAGAAAACGAAATATCGATGATCAAACAGCACAACCTCGAGGGATATCGATAACACCGGTAGTCACTTAACAACCAACGCCATCTACGTCCGCCTTGAGCGAACTCAGAGACACCATCAGTCAAATTTCCTTTGGAAATTTGAACTCCAAGGGCGGGGGTGTCACGTCCCGCGCTCCGCACGCGCCGTAACAAGAACAAGAAAACTATTCTATACAAAACGCGCGAATAAAGATTTGAATGCACAAACGAACACACGGCGCTACGAAACTAAAGGAAGGATTAACAAAGCGAGGGCGACTAATAAATCCAACCAATATAAAATAAAATAAATAAAACCAGCTAACGGATTGAACGAGTTACGAACCAAACAAATAAACCAGGAAATAAGAATAACTACAAAAAGGGAAATAATTGAAGCGCCAGAAATACATGTATATATAAATATATTTTAATCAATCAACTTGGAGAGTTACATATAAGTATAAACATATATGCTAGATATGTAATAAACTAGTAAATATTAGTGTTAGTGCTTATAATACTATGCAACAAATACAATATTATCAATTTATGAAATATAAGTATATACGAAGTTAAAAACTAATAGTCTAACGAATACATAAAACATACAATATTGTATTATTAAAGAAATAAAAGTTACATTGTCAGAAACATATATATATGTGTGCGCATTCTATTAAACAGAAACATACTTAAAACTAGCCTACGTTCCGGTAAAGAGTTATAAAATAAGAACTACGCTACGAAACATGCATGTCTCTATATAAACATATAAAAATCTATATTCTAAACTACTACTAATCTATGTGCATTCTACAATCTGAAGTACATATTTAAAACTAGCCTACATGCCGGTAAAGCATTATAAAATAAGAACTACATTATGAAACATGCATGTCTCTATATAAACATATAAATAATCTATTTTCTAAACTAAAACCACTATTAATAATCTACAAAAAAAATAGAACACACAACGCAACACTTGGGACCAAGCGACAACCTGTCGACAGGCCAAACGCTCAAAATAATTAACACCGCAACGACTTGAGGAATTGCTTACAGAAATTCTGTCATCAAGCACAAATATGTAAACACACATTAAACGCACAATAATCTAGAAACAAAACCTTCAATACTATGTTGTCAC
Source organism: Bombus bifarius (assembly GCF_011952205.1). NCBI lineage: Eukaryota > Metazoa > Arthropoda > Insecta > Hymenoptera > Apidae > Bombus > Bombus bifarius. The sequence continues at coordinate 3,203 of NW_022884689.1, read as the reverse complement.
AATACAAAATATATATGTATATATGAAATCAAATGATTGACACATAACCTCAAATACACAAAAGAATCTAAATGAAAATCACTTTGCCAGAAATATATACATATATACGTGTGCGGGTGCGTGTTCTATCTTATTAAATGAAATTAATATAAAATAAATAATTAACATTTCATTTCGTACGAACACTACATGAACGAGAGAAATGTACATATAAATACGTATATATATATATATATAAATATATATATATATATATATATATATGTATGTGTGAGTGCATATGTTTTATATTATCGAATACTCTATAAAATAAACTACTCAAAACAATAAATAACGCAATCGAAGAATTACAAAACATTAGCCATATTGAAGTGACACACAACATAAACATATATAAATATATATATACATATTATACTATTGTCACTTTAAAACAATATTAATAAATAAATGTTCCAATTGCGGTAGAATAAGGAAAAACGAGCGACAGACGAAAAATTACTTCGATATCAAACAAAACTAAAGACCCGTCACTAAAAACTTTACTGATGACATTTATGAGCAGCCGTCATGGCGACAGGAATATTAGGGATTAATGGAAGTCAGGCGCGAGAAACAAATCATGAAAACACATTGTTAACACTTTTCTTTAATAAATTCTATGCGCAACTACAAATGTAAAAAAAAAAATATATATGTATAATTAATTAAAAGGGGGGAAATATAAAATTGAAAAAAATAACAAACGTAAAATAGATAACCTAACACTATCACATTCAAAATATATATATATATATATATATGTCGGGTTATCATTAGGATTTAAGGCGCGTAACGATTCTTCGTTTGAATTAGCCATTGTTTTACAAAACAGAGAATATATTTACACGAATAAACAAGGTTTTACAAATATTATGAATAATGAATTTTGTAAATGATATGATTGATTAACAAATGATAAATTAAATTATTAATTAGATTAAAGAATAATAAGTTTTATCGAACAATAAAGAAACGAATAATATATCTTACGATTTACTAATTTAACGAATAATGAAAATTAACGATTGATAAATTTACAAATATTGAATTTAATTTACGCTATAAACAATGATCCGGGGTTCAAACGAATACACGGTCAACGGGAAAACTTTAAACAATTTTATAACTCAAAAATACGTTTGCTGAATCACTCGGAAAAAATTACTCGATGTATCACTTTCCAAGGCGACCACACGAATGCCTCTCTGATTAAAATCTTTTTCGTAATACGACTGCATTTGTTTGTTATATTCTCGCTGGACACATCGAGAAGGTTCCAATCGTTGTTGCTAGGCAATATCTGTCAAAAGTTTGTTATATACTCCTTGGAAACATCGAGAAAGATCCAAACGCCGTTGCTAGGCAGTTTCTGTCTGGAGATTGATTCCTCATACAACGTGTGTCCCATTATATCGACATTTCTAAAGTACAATTCTATGTGATTTCTAGGGAGAACAATACAACCGATCCACACCTTCGTCAGGCAAAACGTTTATCCCGTGACCGTGGCTACGTTCAGCGACCAGTTGTCACCTCGAACCCACTTTCGCTTTTCACAAATGTCAAACAATTACAGATGACAATTACTTAATTACAGTTATGATAAAATCTGGGCTAAAGCATTAAAAGGCTTTCTCAAAATTGCATAGGGAAGGCTCCGGTTTTCATTTCATCTCAGACATATATATACATATTATACTATTGTCACTTTAAAACAATATTAATAAATAAATGTTCTAATTGCGGTAGAATAAGGAAAAACGAGCGACAGACGAAAAATTACTTCGATATCAAACAAAACTAAAGACCCGTCACTAAAAACTTTACTGATGACATTTATGAGCAGCCATGTTGGATTTACACGCGTCATGGCGACAGGAATGTTAGGGATTAATGAAAGTCAGGCGCGAGAAACAAATCATGAAAACACATTGTTAACACTTTTCTTTAATAAATTCTATGCGCAACTACAAATGTAAAAAAAAATATATATATATATATATAATTAATTAAAAGGGGGGAAATATAAAATTGAAAAAAATAAGAAACGTAAAATAGATAACCTAACACTATCACATTCAAAATATATATATATATATATATATATATATATATATATTTAGATAATAGATAACCTAGCACTATCACATTCAAAATATATATATATATATATATTGAACACAAAACAAAATACATCAAAAAATTAATAATAGTAAGGAACATCAAACAGCGAACCAAGAAATTGAAGCAACTACACTAAATCAAAATCGAAGCAAGGAGCTCCGGGATAAAGTTCGCTGAACTCACGCATACACCAATAGCGCACAACAGGGGAAATTCCCTTTCTCCCAGAAGCATGGTGACGAAGATGTGCCTCCAAAACCTCTTCGGGAATTTCATTCGCAAAACGAACTTTCACGCAACGATCGGTATAAACGATTTCAACCAGAGGGGGTTCCCTCTCCAATACGACGGTCTCTGCATCGAAGAAATTCTCGTCGAAAGTAACCAAATCGTCAAAGCCCAATTTCGACACGGCCTCGGCACCAATGTTGAATAGTTCCTCCAACCACTCTGATACTCGTGGTTTATCACAGGGCCGCATGCGTTTGATTGGTCCTCCCGAGTCGCCCATGGGTTCTTCGGAATCCCTCTTTCGCTTGAGCTGAGAACAACACGGTATATTTTAAATAAAACGAAACAGGACGAATCAAGCGGACTAAAAACAAGACTAAATACGTACCAGGGAAGTCTGGAAAGGAACCTCTGATGGAAACGACTCCGCAAACATTGTTCGAACGTCGATCACCGAAGCCTAGGGAAATAGCAAAAAAGGAAAAAACAATCAAAATCACAAAAACAACCTTAATATGCAAACATCCAAACTTACGCAAAACAACTCGAAGGAGGAGGTCCTTGTTATGGGAGAGCAGCGGAGCTGCGCGTGTTTACCCAGTAAACATTGAAATGATAATGATGCTGCAGCCATCAGCCCTTCCACGCGCCGAAGAACACCGGTAATTCCCACGGTACAGCACGTGGAAGTTTCTCGTGGAAAGGATTAGATCAGCGTGGAATGCTTCAAATCTCCTAGACGCTAGCTCAGCGGAACACAGGACTGATAAAAACTAAGTCGAAATATGGAATTTGCATTTTGTCAC
>NW_022884688.1:0-25234 GCF_011952205.1 Bombus bifarius | reverse complement strand
TTGTCGTTTCGGGTCACCGAGAGCTATTCTCACTGATCAAGGAACGAACTTTACATCCTCACTAATGAAGAAAGTAGCAAAGAGATTCCGCATCAAACAATATAAAGTAACGGTTCAATCGAAAGGTCTCACCACGTACTGATAGAATATCTCAAATTATACATTGAAAATTCCAAAAATTGGGACGAATGGGTAGAATTAGCTATGTTTTCCTATAATACCTCTGTACACGAAGGAACGAAATTCTCCCCGCACGAATTAGTTTTTGGACATCTAGCCAGAGAACCTACTGGTGAAGTAATAATCGAAGAGAACATGGAACCAACTTACGCAGAATATCTCGAAGATCTGTTCGATAAAATTAACACCGTATAACGAATGGCAAGAGAAAATTTGATAAAATCCAAACTAAGATCAAAAGAATATTACGACCGACGAATCAACCCCCAAGATTTTAAAATAGGAGATTCGATATATTTACTAAAAGAACCCAGTAAAGGAAAATTCTCCGATCAATATACTGGACCATACAAAGTGCTAGAAATCTTGCAGAACCAAAACGTCAAGATCGAAGTAAAAGGGATTCCGCGAACGGTGCATTTAAACAAGTTAAAACTAGCGCATAATCGAAATAAGCAACGAATAAAGCGATTTCAGTGGGCAACGTAGTGCGGTAGTGTATGTTATAGTGCTGTTCTTCGAATAATACAGATATCGAACACCTAAAAGGAAAAAGGAAAATTATTATACGTGTTTCAATTATTGCTTAAATATAAAACGTGTTAACTCAATGAACAATTAACTAGTGAAAGTGAAAGTTACCTTGTGAACAAGTGATCAACATACAAGAAAGTGTACGTGCAAGTATAGGTTATGGATCGTTGTTCGTGGAACACAATGTATGACAGCTACCTAAAATAAGTGAATAAATTAGTTTCAATTGTCTCGGTGCAAAATACAAGGTTACTAAATGTTATAACTATATTATGGATAAATCAAAAGGAGGTGTAACACTGTTCGTCGAATAATACAGATAGCGAAAACCTAAGAAGAAAAAGGGAAAATTATTATGTGCACTCCAATTATTGTTTGAATATACAACATGACGATTCAATAAATAATTAAAAGAGGGGAAGTGAAAGTTACCTTGTAAACAAGTAATCATCATACAAGAAGGTCTACATGCAAAATAGGTTATGGCTCCCTGCTTGCGGAACACCATGTACTAGCTGAAAATAAACGAACGAATTAACTTCAATTGCCTTAATGCAAAGAGCAGCATCGCTAAATGTTATAACGGTGCTGTGGAGGCGTGGCAATGTTCATCGAATGACACAGATAGCGGAAACTTGGAAAAAGAAAAGAAGTTTATTACGAGTGTTCCAATTACTGTTCGAATGTAAAACGTGTTAGTTCAACGAATAACGAAAACAGTGAAAGTGCAACTTACCTCGTGAACAATCAATCACCATACAAGGAAGTGTACATGCGTGGATTTCGCAGATTAACAAGAAGAAATAAAATAGCTGATAAATATAGAAAGTGGTTAGAAAATAATTAAGATAGATTAATTGAGAGTTAGTAATAAATATAACCGGAGTAAAAGGATATTTTATTGTGTATTAATCTACGTAGTATTGTTATATTATTATATCTAACATGTAGAAATGGATTTTGTACGCATATATGTATATAATTCCAATCCAAGTAGTATTCATAATATTTATTTTCACTGATAACAAGTACGTAAAACCTAAAATAAAACAAATGTTTTAACAATAAAAAAAAAACAAAAAAAAAAAAGAAAAAGGGGAAGAAGAAAAAAAAGAAGAAAAAAAAGGAAAGAAAAAAAATATAATATATATAAATATAAAATTTTCTTTTTCTATAAAAAGTTATTCCTATTTCTGATAAACTCGAGAAATGAAAACATTATACCATGATACACTGACGCAAAGATACACCACACAGAAGAAACTAATAGAGAACTCTTTAAGCTTGGCAAACTTACCGCCCGACGAATTTGCATACACCATAACCAAAACCCAGGACACATGGCTTTGATTGTTATTTACTAAGGTTTTGGGTTTATAAAATAACGATTCACTTAGATTCGTTTTCTCCAATATATTTCAGTCTTATAACACGTCTTACCACACAGGAATCTCCAAGTCAATAGATCAACGTGGTCGACTTCTAAGACAAAAGAGCGTCGTTAGAAGTCGTACCAACTTAGCTTGTAGTAAGCAGCGATCATACCAACTTAACATTTCTCAACATTGATCGTAGGAGAAGCGGTCCATATAGTCAAATGCATTCCGGTACAAGTAAAGGTACGACATACAACAAAATGCTACTCGGAACTACCCGTTTGGCAAAGGAATCGCACCACAGGAACTCCGCCCGGACGTGCGCCAAACGTGGCGATATTCAGCACCATCGTCGTTGGCCACGAGCGGAATGTATACCCAAAAGACGATGCACTACAGGACCACGTCATGTTCCCGGCAGAAAATCTGCAGTCTTGAACGCATTGGCCAGAGGAGCAACAGGAAAAACAATCGTCCCTGGAACAGTAAACATCCTGGGAATGATGGACAAAACACATTAACGACAATAGCGAAAAATACCGTATCAAGCTTATGGACTGGTTTTATGGAATTTGGAACTGTCAGTACTCGCAATATTTAAACTAATCAAAACAATAATAGATATAGCCGCACACGGATACCAGTAACGTGAAACTTACGAATGTGGAATCGCCCTATTAGGAGCAATATGCGGCTCAGTCACCCACCCGCTACTATACCTCAAAAGAAGACGAAATATCGATGATCAAACAGCACAACCTCAAGGGATATCGATAACACCGGTAGTCACTCAACTACCAACGACACCTGCGTCCGCCTTGAGCGAACTCAGGGATACCATCAGTCAAATTTCCTTTGGAAATTTGAACTCCAAGGGCGGGGGTGTCACGTCCCGCGCTCCGCACGCGCCGTAACAAGAACAAGAAAACCATTCTATACACAACACGCGAATAAGGATTTGAATGCACAAACGAACACACGGCACTACGAAACGAAAGGAAGGATTAACAAAACGAGGGCGATTAACGGATCCAACCAATAAACAAAATACATATACACACAATTCTAAATAAACCAGGAAATAAGAATAACTACAAAAGGGGAAAATAATTGAAACGCCAGGATATATATATATATATATATATATATATATATAAATATATTTCAATCAATCAATTTGGAGAGTTACATATAAGTATAAACATATATGCCGAACATGTAATAACCTAGTAAATATTAGAGACAGTGCTTCCAATACTATGCAATAAATACAATATTATCAATTTATGAAATATAAGTATACATGAAGTCAAAAACTAATAGTTTAACGAATACATAAAACATACAATATTGTATTATTAAAGAAATGAAGGTTACATTGTCAGAAATATATATATGTGTGCGAATTCTATCAAACCGATAATCTAAGATACATACTTAAAACTAGCCTACATTCCGGTAAAGGATAAATAAATAATTGACATTTCATTTCGTATGAATACTACACTGCCAAGAGAAATATGCATATGAATACGTATATATATATATATATATATATATATATATATATATATATATATTTATATTATCGAATACTCTATAAAATAAACTACTCAAAACAACAAATAACGCAATCGAAGAATTACAAAACATTAGCCATATTGAAGTGACACACAACATAAACATATATATATATATATATATATACATATTATACTATTGTCACTTTAAAACAATATTAATAAATAAATGTTCTAATTGCGGTAGAATAAAGAAAAACGAGCGACAGACGAAAAATTACTTCGATATCAAACAAAACTAAAGACCCGTCACTAAAAACTTTACTGATGACATTTATGAGCAGCCATGTTGGATTTACACGCGTCATGGCGACAGGAATATTAGGGATTAATGGAAGTCAGGCGCGAGAAACAAATCATGAAAACACATTGTTAACACTTTTCTTTAATAAATTCTATGCGCAACTACAAATGTAAAAAAAAAATATATATATATAATTAATTAAAAGGGGGGAAATATAAAATTGAAAAAAATAACAAACGTAAAATAGATAACCTAACACTATCACATTCAAAATATATATATATATATATATATATATATATATATTGAACACAAAACAAAATACATCAAAAAATTAATAATAATAAGGAACATCAAACAGCGAACCAACGAAATTGAAGCAGCTACACTAAATCAAAATCGAAGCAAGGAGCTCCGGGATAAAGTTCGCTGAACTCACGCATACACCAATAGCGCACAACAGGGGAAATTCCCTTTCTCCCAGAAGCATGGTGACGAAGATGTGCCTCCAAAACCTCTTCGGGAATTTCATTCGCAAAACGAACTTTCACGCAACGATCGGTATCAACGATTTCAACCAGAGGGGGTTCCCTCTCCAATACGACGGTCTCTGCATCGAAGAAATTCTCGTCGAAAGTAACCAAATCGTCAAAGCCCAATTTCGACACGGCCTCGGCACCAATGTTGAATAGTTCCTCCAACCACTCTGATACTCGTGGTTTATCACAGGGCCGCATGCGTTTGATTGGTCCTCCCGAGTCGCCCATGGGTTCTTCGGAATCCCTCTTTCGCTTGGGCTGAGAACAACACGGTATATTTTAAATAAAACGAAACAGGACGAATCAAGCGGACTAAGAACAAGACTAAATACGTACCAGGGAAGTCTGGAAAGGAACCTCTGATGGAAACGACTCCGCAAACATTGTTCGAACGTCGATCACCGAAGCCTAGGGAAATAGCAAAAAAGGAAAAAACAATCAAAATCACAAAAACAACCTTAATATGCAAACATCCAAACTTACGCAAAACAACTCGAAGGAGGAGGTCCTTGTTATGGGAGAGCAGCGGAGTTGCGCGTGTTTACCCAGTAAACATTGAAATGATAATGATGCTGCAGCCACCAGCCCTTCCACGCGCCGAAGAACACCGGTAATTCCCACGGTACAGCACGTGGAAGTTTCTCGTGGAAAGGACTAGATCAGCGTGGAATGCTTCAAATCTCCTAGACGCTAGCTCAGCGGAACACAGGACTATGGAATTATATCGAAATATGGAATTTGCATTTTGTCACGTACGATTCCAAGAAGCCCAAACTGCAACATCCCGATTCCCACGGAAGCGTACCCCCAGTGGACCACCACCCCGTGGGGGATGGCATTATAAATAAGCGTAGCAACATAGCGCAGCGCTCATTATTATTCTGGTGAACATTCTTATTACGGTTCATTATTCTTTGTTCATTATTATAGTGTCCATTCTTCTTATAATTTGCGTTCGTTCATTTTTTATAGTGTTCATTCCTTACGGCTCATTATTCTTCGCTCATTAGTTTGTTCATAATTCTTGTGATCGTTTGTTATTACGGCCCATTATTAATTTATTACTACGTTCGTTATTGCGCTCGTCACTGCGTTTAGAAATTTTGTATAGTATTTTGCGTTTCGGGGTCTTAATTTTTTCGGTCAAGAAAAGAGAGTCGCGACTAAGTAAAAAGAAAATTTTATCTTTGAAGTCCTCATTTCATCGTTTAAACACAAACGCGCATTGTAATTGCGGTATTAATCCAGCTAAGTGAATTGCTCAGTCTGTATTAAAATAGATAAATAAAGTAAGAGTTGATAGTAAACTATATTCGAGTTCAAATAATAAACTCAACAAAACTTCGACGACCACCGGAGCGGCTGAGGCAATGGCACCAGACAGCACCTACTCCTCAAGGTAAGAAAATTAATTTTGAAAACTTCCTTCTTCTCTGGTAATCTCGTTGCCCTCGAGAATTGAATTAGAACTTCCTATCATCGATATCGATTTATTTTCGTGAACGGTTTTGAAGATAGAATCATTGTTTAAACTTTTAACAAAAGAGTTGTCCGCTGTGTCGGCTTGTGCGAACGGTGTTTTCAACTACTGAAACATCCACTGATCTTCGCATTCCTCCTCCCATTGTTGGTAAAATATTACCCGTCTTTGGGCAAGGCTTGCGAAATCACACAAGTCCCGCACAGAAAGGACTATTAAATACATCGTCGGGGTCAATCGAAAATTAAGAACAATACCGGCATTGCTATTAACTGATATTCTTGCCATCATTGCATGCGATTGTAAGAGAGATATAACAGAACAATTTCCCTTCGAGAATTTAACCAAAGGATCGTTCGCTGTGTTGGCTTGTGCAAACGGTGTTTTCGCTTATCGAAAACACCCATCGATCTTCGCATTCCTCCTCCCACTGTTGGTAAAATATTACCCGTCTTTGGGCAAGGCTGGCGAAATCACACGAGTCCCACACAGAGAGGATCGTTAGAATCATCCCCGATTATTAAACTCAAAAGGCAAGAAAATCGTGGTGACAAAATCCATCGTAGTAAATGAATTGAGTTTCGGTCCTAACGGCAAACTACTACAGCGAAATTAAAAGAGAAGAAGAAGTCAAACGTAAAAATAAATTTATATAAAACAACGAAAAATCTCACATTCCTATCCAATCCAGTAACGCTAAAATATATATTATCTAGCTAATAAAATATATATATTATAACCTAAGCCATTTTACATTCAAATAAAAATCCGTTCAACGAGGAAAAATATTTATTGTATCCAGCTTTAATCCTCTCCCGTGCTAGTATCCCTGCGCATAGCAGGATAGCCGAAAAGTGGAATTCGTTTACCAGTTGCATTAAGCGTCAGTTAACGCTACCCATTAAGCGTAAAAGAAAATAATAAAAATAAAATATTTTGAAATAGTCCTTAGACTATTTCTGGTGGCAGCAACTACCGTATTAATTAGAAATCTAAATCAGTATTAAATACAAAATAATATCATTTCAATTTATTTCCCTTCCGATTAAATTCAAAACTCAAACCTTAAAAAAGAATTTTTCAGTAAAATTTAACTTTAGATTTGATCGATTTAAACAAATAGATACGTAACAGAGTAAAGTAATAAATTTTTGGTGGCAGCGGTGGGATACGCTCCACGGAGGATTAAAGTTGGTTTAAACGGTTCGATTCGCTCCACAAGGGATTAAAGTTGTCATGATTATCGATAAAGTATATACCTAAGAAATAATGTCGACTAAATTAGAATCGTTGGACAAAGGCATGATCTTGATGTTATCGGAAAAACTTAAAGCATGGGATGCGAATTTTCGCGACATGAGTACAACAATGTATAAATTACAAGACGATGTGCGTTCACTGAAAATAAAAAAGGAAATCAAGACACCCGTATCATCGCCGATAATTTCCCAAGCGACAATACCGATAGAAGTTAATCCCCAATCAATTAAGTTAAAAGATGCAATAGAGACAGTACCAGTGTTCGACGGACATCGACCCTCGGTATTTCGATTTTTAAGAGCATGCGAGCGTGCACGAAACATGGTTCCTAGGCATCAAGAATCTCAGTTAGTAAAATTATTAACGAATAAGCTTCGCGGACACGCGTTTCTCGCCGTAGAAGACTCAGAAGTAATAAGTTTAAACGATTTCGGGAATAAATTAAAAGATATGTTCGGTCCGGGAAAACGGTTAACGAATATAAAGGGGAATTAGCTACAATATTTCAACGACCGGGAGAAGATATTTTGGACTACATAGAGCGCGTCAAAGATCTCAGGCTGGCGATAATGAACGGGGAAAGGTACGAGTACGGCACCGTATTTCAAGATAGGATAGATCGAGACACGAGGGAAGCTTTCGCTAAGGGGCTCCCAAACGAGGTGTATTTACGAGTAAAGATAGCAGGATACTATAAGCAAAAAGGTTTGTAATAAAAATTCAAAGAATAATTCCAAATCTACCAAAAATATTCCTAAACGTTCCATATAAATAAATAATAATTTAATTATAATAAGCACTTCCAGTAAAACTATTCATCCTGAAAAGGTAGAGAAAAATAAAGGTGCTGCGAATAAAATAAATGAAGAAGAAAAAAGGGTAACTAAGGAAAAGGATTCTAAACATTTTCAAGCTGAAGAAACGCAAGTTCAACGAGCTCAAAGAAATCAAAAGGGAGAAAACAGGGAGTCACCAGTCGAAGATATATATAAAAACTTGAATAAATATGCTAGCCATTGGATTATAATTGGATTAAAAATACTTTATTGGTTATTACATCTAATATTTGACGTAGGTAACATAGTAAGTAGTGCTGATCTTATGATTCCCCCAGGAAATTATGGATGGTATCACACTATACTATATACAAAATATTTTTGGGTTAATATGGCTGCGGCACTCTCAAAAATTTGTATCTTAAATGCTATTAGCAAGCAATTGGATAATTGGATCAATGTCAGTAAACCTGTGTCTTGGCGCAAAATAAAAACTAAAATGAAGGAAAGGAACGAAATTCTCCCCTCACAAATTAGTTTCGGACATCTAGCCAGAGAACCTATTGGTGAAGTAACAATCGAAGAGAACACGGAACCAACATGCGCAGAATACCTCGAAGATCTGTTCGAAAAAATTAACACTGTACAACGAATGGCAAGAGAAAATTTGATAAAATCCAAACTAAGACTAACGATCGACGAATTAACCCTCAAGATTTTAAAACAGGAGATTCGATATATCTACTAAAAGAACCTAGTAAAGGAAAATTCTCCGATCAATATACTGGACCATACAAAGTGCTAGAAATCTTGCAGAACCAAAACGTCAAGATCGAAGTAAAAGGGATTCCGCGAACGGTGCATTTAAACAAGTTAAAACTAGCGCATAATCGAAATAAGCAACGAATAAAGCGATTTCAGTGGGCAACGTAGTGCGGTAGTGTATGTTATAGTGCTGTTCGTCGAATAATACAGATATCGAACACCTAAAAGGAAAAAGGAAAATTATTATACGTGTTTCAATTATTGCTTAAATATAAAACGTGTTAACTCAATGAACAATTAACTAGTGAAAGTGAAAGTTACCTTGTGAACAAGTGATCAACATACAAGAAAGTGTACGTGCAAGTATAGGTTATGGATCGTTGTTCGTGGAACACAATGTATGACAGCTACCTAAAATAAGTGAATAAATTAGTTTCAATTGTCTCGGTGCAAAATACAAGGTTACTAAATGTTATAACTATATTATGGATAAATCAAAAGGAGGTGTAACACTGTTCGTCGAATAATACAGATAGCGAAAACCTAAGAAGAAAAAGGGAAAATTATTATGTGCACTCCAATTATTGTTTGAATATACAACATGACGATTCAATAAATAATTAAAAGAGGGGAAGTGAAAGTTACCTTGTAAACAAGTAATCATCATACAAGAAGGTCTACATGCAAAATAGGTTATAGCTCCCTGCTTGCGGAACACCATGTACTAGCTGAAAATAAACGAACGAATTAACTTCAATTGCCTTAATGCAAAGAGCAGCATCGCTAAATGTTATAACGGTGCTGTGGAGGCGTGGCACTGTTCGTGGAATGACACAGATAGCGGAAACTTGGAAAAAGAAAAGAAGTTTATTACGAGTGTTCCAATTACTGTTTGAATGTAAAACGTGTTAGTTCAACGAATAACGAAAACAGTGAAAGTGCAACTTACCTCGTGAACAATCAATCACCATACAAGGAAGTGTACATGCGTGGATTCCGCAGATTAACAAGAAGAAATAAAATAGCTGATAAATATAGAAAGTGGTTAGAAAATAATTAAGATAGATTAATTGAGAGTTAGTAATAAATATAACCGGAGTAAAAGGATATTTTATTGTGTATTAATCTACGTAGTATTGTTATATTATTATATCTAACATGTAGAAATGGATTTTGTACGCATATATGTATATAATTCCAATCCAAGTAGTATTCATAATATTTATTTTCACTGATAACAAGTACGTAAAACCTAAAATAAAACAAATGTTTTAACAATAAAAAAAAACAAAAAAAAAAAGAAAAAGGGGAAGAAGAAAAAAAAAGAAGAAAAAAAAGGAAAGAAAAAAAATATAATATATATAAATATAAAATTTTCTTTTTCTATAAAAAGTTATTCCTATTTCTGATAAACTCGAGAAATGAAAACATTATACCATGATACACTGACGCAAAGATACACCACACAGAAGAAACTAATAGAGAACTCTTTAAGCTTGGCAAACTTACCGCCCGACGAATTTGCATACACCATAACCAAAACCCAGGACACATGGCTTTGATTGTTATTTAATAAGGTTTTGGGTTTATAAAATAACGATTCACTTAGATTCGTTTTCTCCAATATATTTCAGTCTTATAACACGTCTTACCACACAGGAATCTCCAAGTCAATAGATCAACGTGGTCGACTTCTAAGACAAAAGAGCGTCGTTAGAAGTCGTACCAACTTAGCTTGTAGTAAGCAGCGATCATACCAACTTAACATTTCTCAACATTGATCGTAGGAGAAGCGGTCCATATAGTCAAATGCATTCCGGTACAAGTAAAGGTACGACATACAACAAAATGCTACTCGGAACTACCCGTTTGGCAAAGGAATCGCACCACAGGAACTCCGCCCGGACGTGCGCCAAACGTGGCGATATTCAGCACCATCGTCGTTGGCCACGAGCGGAATGTATACCCAAAAGACGATGCACTACAGGACCACGTCATGTTCCCGGCAGAAAATCTGCAGTCTTGAACGCATTGGCCAGAGGAGCAACAGGAAAAACAATCGTCCCTGGAACAGTAAACATCCTGGGAATGATGGACAAAACACATTAACGACAATAGCGAAAAATACCGTATCAAGCTTATGGACTGGTTTTATGGAATTTGGAACTGTCAGTACTCGCAATATTTAAACTAATCAAAACAATAATAGATATAGCCGCACACGGATACCAGTAACGTGAAACTTACGAATGTGGAATCGCCCTATTAGGAGCAATATGCGGCTCAGTCACCCACCCGCTACTATACCTCAAAAGAAGACGAAATATCGATGATCAAACAGCACAACCTCAAGGGATATCGATAACACCGGTAGTCACTCAACTACCAACGACACCTGCGTCCGCCTTGAGCGAACTCAGGGATACCATCAGTCAAATTTCCTTTGGAAATTTGAACTCCAAGGGCGGGGGTGTCACGTCCCGCGCTCCGCACGCGCCGTAACAAGAACAAGAAAACCATTCTATACACAACACGCGAATAAGGATTTGAATGCACAAACGAACACACGGCACTACGAAACGAAAGGAAGGATTAACAAAACGAGGGCGATTAACGGATCCAACCAATAAACAAAATACATATACACACAATTCTAAATAAACCAGTAAATAAGAATAACTACAAAAGGGGAAAATAATTGAAACGCCAGGAATATATATATATATATATATATATATATATATATATATATATAAATATATTTCAATCAATCAATTTGGAGAGTTACATATAAGTATAAACATATATGCCGAACATGTAATAACCTAGTAAATATTAGAGTCAGTGCTTCCAATACTATGCAATAAATACAATATTATCAATTTATGAAATATAAGTATACATGAAGTCAAAAACTAATAGTTTAACGAATACATAAAACATACAATATTGTATTATTAAAGAAATGAAGGTTACATTGTCAGAAATATATATATGTGTGCGAATTCTATCAAACCGATAATCTAAGATACATACTTAAAACTAGCCTACATTCCGGTAAAGGATAAATAAATAATTGACATTTCATTTCGTATGAATACTACACTGCCAAGAGAAATATGCATATGAATACGTATATATATATATATATATATATATATATATATATATATATATATTTATATTATCGAATACTCTATAAAATAAACTACTCAAAACAACAAATAACGCAATCGAAGAATTACAAAACATTAGCCATATTGAAGTGACACACAACATAAACATATATATATATATATATATATATATATACGTATATTCACACGAGCTATACTATTGTCACTTTAAAACAATATTAATAAATAAATGTTCTAATTGCGGTAGAATAAAGAAAAACGAGCGACAGACGAAAAATTACTTCGATATCAAGCAAAACTAAAGACCCGTCACTAAAAACTTTACTGATGACATTTATGAGCAGCCATGTTGGATTTACACGCGTCATGGCGACAGGAATATTAGGGATTAATGGAAGTCAGGCGCGAGAAACAAATCATGAAAACACATTGTTAACACTTTTCTTAAATAAATTCTATGCGCAACTACAAATGTAAAAATATATATATATAATTAATTAAAAAGGGGGGAAATATAAAATTAAATAAATAACAAACATAAAATAGATAACCCAACACTATCACATTTAAAATGTATATATATATATATATATATTTCACTGTGAAATGGAGTTCAACGAGCGCTTAAACGTCGAAATATCTCCAACGGGAAGGAAGTTACGGCCATTTATCGTCCAAAAAATCGAAATTTTCGCGATTTGCGAGATATTTTGCTTGTTTCGACGCTTAAATGGTTGTGCATTGCATTAGCACTGTGAAATGGAGTTCAACGAGCGCTTAAACGTCGAAATATTTCCAACGGGAAGGAAGTTACGGCCATTTATCGTCCAAAAAATCGAAATTTTCGCGATTTGCGAGATATTTTGCTTGTTTCGACGCTTAAATGGTTGTGCATTGCATTAGCACTGTGAATGGAGTTCAACGAGCGCTTAAACGTCGAAATATCTCCAACGGGAAGGAAGTTACGGCCATTTATCGTCCAAAAATCGAAATTTTCGCGATTTGCGAGACATTTTGCTTGTTTCGACGCTTAAATGGTTGTGCATTGCATTAGCACTGTGAAATGGAGTTCAACGAGCGCTTAAACCTCGAAATATCTCCAACGGGAAGGAAGTTACGGCCATTTATCGTCCAAAAAATCGAAATTTTCGCGATTTGCGAGATATTTCGCTCGTTTCACGGCTTTGCTTAAATGGTTGTGCATTACATTAGCACTGTGAAATGGAGTTCAACGAGCGCCCAAACGTCAGAAATATCTCCCAGCAGGAAGGAAGTTACGGCCATTTATCGTCCAAAAATCGAAATTTTCGCGATTTGCGAGATATTTCGCTCGTTTCATTTCAACAAATAGTTTGGTGCATTTATGCTTACTGTGAAATGGAGTTCAACAGGCGCTTAAGCATCGAAATATCAATACCCAGGAAGAAGTTACAGCCGGCTTCTATCTGCGTCAAAATGTGAAATTTTCGCGATTTGCGAGATATTTTGCTTGTTTCGACGCTTAAATGGTTGTGCATTGCATTAGCACTGTGAAATGGAGTTCAACGAGCGCTTAAACGTCGAAATATCTCCAACGGGAAGGAAGTTACGGCCATTTATCTTCCAAAAAATCGAAATTTTCGCGATTTGCGAGATATTTTGCTTGTTTCGACGCTTAAATGGTTGTGCATTGCATTAGCACTGTGAAATGGAGTTCAACGAGCGCTTAAACGTCGAAATATCACCAACGGGAAGGAAGTTACGGCCATTTATCGTCCAAAAAATCGAAATTTTCGCGATTTGCGAGATATTTTGCTTGTTTCGACGCTTAAATGGTTGTGCATTGCATTAGCACTGTGAAATGGAGTTCAACGAGCGCTTAAACGTCGAAATATCTCCAACGGGAAGGAAGTTACGACCATTTATCGTCCAAAAAATCGAAATTTTCGCGATTTGCGAGATATTTCGCTCGTTTCGACGCTTAAATGGTTGTGCATTGCATTAGCACTGTGAAATGGAGTTCAACGAGCCCTTAAACGTCGAAATATCTCCAGCGCGAAGAGTTACGACCCATCATTCAAAAATCAGAAATTTCGCATTTGAGATATTTCCGCTCGTTTCGGCAACTTAAATGGTTTGTGCATTACGTGCTTTGCTGTGAAATGGAGTTCAACAGGCGCTTAAACGTCGAAATATCTCTCCAACGGGAAGGAAGTTACGGCCATTTATCGTCCAAAAATCGAAATTTTCGCCGATTTGCGAGATATTTCGCTCGTTCCGTTGTACTGATAGCACTGTGAAATGGAGTTCCAGCAGGCTATGCGACGTCGAAATATCTCCAACGGGAAAGTTACGGCCATTTATCGTCCAAAAATCAGAAATTTTTCGCGATTTGCAGGAATATTTTGCTTTAATTTCGACAACGCTTAAATGGTTGTGCATTGATAGCACTGTGAAATGGAGTTCAACGAGCGCTTAAACGTCGAAATATCTCCAACGGGAAGGAAGTTACGGCCATTTATCGTCCAAAAAATCGAATTTTTCGCGATTTGCGAGATATTTCGCTTGTTTCAACGCTTAAATGGTTGTGCATTGCATTAGCACTGTGAAATGGAGTTCAACGAGCGCTTAAACGTCGAAATATCTCCAACGGGAAGGAAGTTACGGCCATTTATCGTCCAAAAAATCGAAATTTTCGCGATTTGCGAGATATTTCGCTCGTTTCGACACTTAAATGGTTGTGCATTGCATTAGCACTGTGAAATGGAGTTCAACGAGCGCTTAAACGTCGAAATATCTCCAACGGGAAGGAAGTTACGGCCATTTATCGTCCAAAAAATCGAAATTTTCGCGATTTGCGAGATATTTTGCTTGTTTCGACGCTTAAATGGTTGTGCATTGCATTAGCACTGTGAAATGGAGTTCAACGAGCGCTTCAACGTCGAAATATCTCCAACGGGAAGGAAGTTACGGCCATTTATCGTCCAAAAAATCGAAATTTTCGCGATTTGCGAGATATTTCGCTCGTTTCGACGCTTAAATGGTTGTGCATTCCATTAGCACTGTGAAATGGAGTTCAACGAGCGCTTAAACGTCGAAATATCTCCAACGGGAAGGAAGTTACGGCCATTTATCGTCCAAAAAATCGAAATTTTAGCGATTTGCGAGATATTTCGCTCGTTTCGACGCTTAAATGGTTGTGCATTGCATTAGCACTGTGATATGGAGTTCAACGAGCGCTTAAACGTCGAAATATCTCCAACGGGAAGGAAGTTACGGCCATTTTTCGTCAAAATCGACGAAATCTTCGCCATTTGCGAGATATTCTGGTTGTTTCGACGCTTAGATGGTTGTGCATTGCATTAGCACTGTGAAATGGAGTTCAACGAGCGCTTAAACGTCGAAATATCTCCAACGGGAAGGAAGTTACGGCCATTTATCGTCCACAAAATCGAAATTTTCGCGATTTGCGAGATATTTCGCTTGTTTCGACGCTTAAATGGTTGTGCATTGCATTAGCACTGTGAAATGGAGTTCAACGAGCGCTTAAACGTCGAAATGTCTCCAACGGGAAGGAAGTTACGGCCATTTATCGTCCAAAAATCGAAATCTTCGCGATTTGCGAGATATTTCGCTCGTTTCGACGCTTAAATGGTTGTGCATTGCATTAGCACTGTGAAATGGAGTTCAACGAGCGCTTAAACGTCGAAATATCTCCAACGGGAAGGAAGTTACGGCCATTTTTCGTCCAAAAAATCGAAATTTTCGCGATTTGCGAGATATCTTGCTTGTTTCGACGCTTAAATGGTTGTGCATTGCATTAGCACTGTGAAATGGAGTTCAACGAGCGCTTAAACGTCGAAATATCTCCAACGGGAAGGAAGTTACGGGCATTTATCGTCCAAAAAATCGAAATTTTCGCGATTTGCGTGATATTTTGCTTGTTTCGACGCTTAAATGGTTGTGCATTGCATTAGCACTGTGAAATGGAGTTCAACGAGCGCTTAAACGTCGAAATATCTCCAACGGGAAGGAAGTTACGGCTATTTTTCGTCCAAAAAATCGAAATCTTCGCGATTTGCGAGATATTTTGCTGTTTCGACGCTTAAATGGTTGTGCATTGCATTAGCACTGTGAAATGGAGTTCAACGAGCGCTTAAACGTCGAAATATCTCCAACGGGAAGGAAGTTACGGCCATTTTTCGTCCAAAAAATCGAAATTTCGCGATTTGCGAGATATCTTGCTTGTTTCGACGCTTAAATGGTTGTGCATTGCATTAGCACTGTGAAATGGAGTTCAACGAGCGCTTAAACGTCGAAATATCTCCAACGAGAAGGAAGTTACGGCCATTTATCGTCCAAAAAATCGAAATTTTCGCGATTTGCGAGATATTTTGCTTGTTTCGACGCTTAAATGGTTGTGCATTGCATTAGCACTGTGAAATGGAGTTCAACGAGCGCTTAAACGTCGAAATATCTCCAACGGGAAGGAAGTTACGGCCATTTATCGTCCAAAAAATCGAAATTTTCGCGATTTGCGAGATATTTTGCTTGTTTCGACGCTTAAATGGTTGTGCATTGCATTAGCACTGTGAAATGGAGTTCAACGAGCGCTTAAACGTCGAAATATCTCCAACGGGAAGGAAGTTACGGCCATTTATCGTCCAAAAAATCGAAATTCTCGCGATTTGCGAGATATTTCGCTCGTTTCGACGCTTAAATGGTTGTGCATTGCATTAGCACTGTGAAATGGAGTTCAACGAGCGCTTAAACGTCGAAATATCTCCAACGGGAAGGAAGTTACGGCCATTTTTCGTCCAAAAAATCGAAATCTTCGCGATTTGCGAGATATTTTGCTTGTTTCGACGCTTAAATGGTTGTGCATTGCATTAGCACTGTGAAATGGAGTTCAACGAGCGCTTAAACGTCGAAATATCTCCAACGGGAAGGAAGTTACGGCCATTTTTCGACCAAAAAATCGAAATCTTCGCGATTTGCGAGATATTTTGCTTGTTTCGACGCTTAAATGGTTGTGCATTGCATTAGCACTGTGAAATGGAGTTCAACGAGCGCTTAAACGTCGAAATATCTCCAACGGGAAGGAAGTTACGGCCATTTTTCGTCCAAAAAATCGAAATCTTCGCGATTTGCGAGATATTTTGCTTGTTTCGACGCTTAAATGGTTGTGCATTGCATTAGCACTGTGAAATGGAGTTCAACGAGTGCTTAAACGTCGAAATATCTCCAACGGGATGGAAATGACGGCTATTTTTCTTCAAAATCGACGAAGTCTTCGTGATTTGCGAGATATTTTGATTGTTTCGACGCTTAAGTGGTTGTGCATTGCATTAGCACTGTGAAATGGAGTTCAACGAGTGCTTAAACGTCGAAATATCTGCAACGGGAAGGAAATGACGGCTATTTTTCGTCAAAATAAATGTTATCTTCGCGATTTGCGAGATATTTTGATTGTTTCGACGCTTAAATGGTTGTGCATTGCATTAGCACTGTGAAATGGAGTTCAACGTGTGCTTAAACGTCGACATATCTCCAACGGAAAGGAAATGACGGCTATTTTTCGTCAAAATCGACGAAATCTTCGCGATTTGCGAGATATTTTGATTGTTTCGACGGTTTAATGGTTGTACATTGCATTAGCACTGTGAAGTGGAGTTCAACGAGTGCTTAAACGTCGAAATATCTCCAACGGGAAGGAAATGACGGATATTTTTCGTCAAAATCGATGAAATCTTCGCGATTTGCGAGATATTTTGATTGTTTCGACGCTCAAATCGTTGTGCACTGCATTACCACTGTGAAATGGAGTTCAACGTGTGCTTAAACGTCGAAATATCTCCAACGGGAAGGAAATGACGGCTATTTTTCGTCAAAATAAATGAAATCTTCGCGATTTGCGTGTTATTTTGATTGTTTCGACGTTTAACTGTTTGTGCATTGCATTAGCACTGTGAAATGGAGTTCAACGATTGATTAACCGTCGAAATATCTCTAGCGGGAAGGAAATGACGGCTATTTTTCGTCAAAATAAATGAAATCTTCGCGATTTGCGAGATATTTTGATTGTTTCGACGCTTAAATGGTTGTGCATTGCATTAGCACTGTGAAATGGAGATCAACGTGTGCTTAAACGTCGAAATATCTCCAACGGGAAGGAAATGACGGCTATTTTTCGTCAAAATCGACGAAATCTTCGCGATTTGCGAGATATTTTGATTGTTTCGACGCTTAAATGGTTGTGCATTGCATTAGCACTGTGACATGGAGTTCTACGATAGCTTAAACGTCGAAATATCTCCAACGGGAAGGAAATGACGACTATTTTTCGTCAAAATCGACTAAATCTTCGCGATTTGCGAGATATTTTGATTGTTTCGACGCTTAAATGGTTGTGCATTGCATTAGCACTGTGAAATGGAGTTCAACGAGTGCTTAAACATCGACATATCTCCAACGGAAAGGAAATGACGGCTATTTTTCGTCAAAATAAATGAAATCTTCGCGATTTGCGAGATATTTTGATTGTTTCGACGCTTAAATGGTTGTGCATTGCATTAGCACTGTGAAATGGAGTTCAACGAGTGCTTAAACGTCGAAATATCTGCAACGGGAAGGAAATGACGGCTATTTTTCGTCAAAATAAATGTTATCTTCGCGATTTGCGAGATATTTTGATTGTTTCGACGCTTAAATGGTTGTGCATTGCATTAGCACTGTGAAATGGAGTTCAACGAGTGCTTAAACGTCGAAATATCTGCAACGGGGAGGAAATGACGGCTATTTTTTGTCAAAATCGACGAAATCTTCACGATTTGCGAGATAATTTGCTGGTTTCGACGCTTAATTGGTTGTGCACTGCATTAGCACTGTGAAATGGAGTTCAACCAAAGCTTAAACGTCGAAATATCTCCAACGGGAAGGAAATGACGGATATTTTTCGTCAAAATCGATGAAATCTTCGCGATTTACGAGATATTTTGATTGTTTCGACGCTCAAATCGTTGTGCACTGCATTACCACTGTGAAATGGAGTTCAACGTGTGCTTAAACGTCGAAATATCTCCAACGGGAAGGAAATGACGGCTATTTTTCGTCAAAATCGACGAAATCTTCGCGATTTGCGAGATATTTTGATTGTTTCGACGGTTAAATGGTTGTGCATTGCATTAGCACTGTGAAATGGAGTTCAACGATTTCTTAGACGTCGAAATATCTCCAACGGGAAGGAAATGACGGCTATTTTTCGTCAAAATTGACGAAATCTTCGCGATTTGCGAGATATTTTGATTGTTTCGACGCTTAAATCGTTGTGCATTGCATTAGCACTGTGAAATGGAGTTCAACGATTTCTTAGACGTCGAAATATCTCCAACGGGAAGGAAATGACGGCTATTTTTCGTCAAAATCGACGAAATCTTCGCGATTTGCGAGATATTTTGATTGTTTCGACGCTTTAATGGCTGTGCATTGCATTAGCACTGTGAAATGGAGTTCAACGAGTGCTTAAACGTCGAAATATCTCCAACGGGAAGGAAATGACGGCTATTTTTCGTCAAAATCGACGAAATCTTCGCGATTTGCGAGATATTTTGATTGTTTCGACGGTTTAATGGCTTTGCATTGCATTAGCACTGTGAAATGGAGTTCAACGATTTCTTAGACGTCGAAATATCTCCAACGGGAAGGAAATGACGGCTATTTTTCGTCAAAATCGACGAAATCTTCGCGATTTGCGAGATATTTTGATTGTTTCGACGCTTAAATGGTTGTGCATTGCATTAGCACTGTGAAGTGGAGTTCAGCGATTGCTTAAACGTCGAAATATCTCCAACGGGAAGGGAATGACGGCTATTTTTCGTCAAAATCGACGAAATCTTCGCGATTTGCGAGATATTTTGATTGTTTCTACGCTTAAATGGTTCTGCATTGCATTAGCACTGTGAAATGGAGTTCAACGAGTGAAACGTCGAAATATCTCCAACGCTTAAATGGTTGTGAATTGCATTAGCACTGTGAAATGGAGTTCAACCATTGCTTAAACGTCGAAATATCTCCAACGGGAAGGAAATGACGGCTATTTTTCGTCAAAATCGACGAAATCTTCGCGATTTGCGAGATATTTTGATTGTTTCAACGCTTAAATGGTTGTGCATTGCATTAGCACTGTGAAATGGAGTTCAACGAGCGCTTAAACGTCGAAATATTTAAAACGGGGAGGAAATGACGGCTATTTTTTGTCAAAATCGACGAAATCTTCACGATTTGCGAGATAGTTTGCTGGTTTCGACGCTTAATTGGTTGTGCACTGCATTAGCACTGTGAAATGGAGTTCAACGAACGCTTAAACGTCGAAATATCTCCAACGGGAAGGAAATGACGGCTATTTTTCGTCAAAATCGACGAATTCTTCGCGATTTGCGAGATATTTTGATCGTTTCCACGCTTAAATGGTTGTGCACTGCATTACCACTGTGAAATGGAGTTCAACGAGTGCTTAAACGTCGAAATGTCTCCAACGGGAAGGAAATGACGGCTATTCTTCGTCAAAATCGACGAAATCTTCGCGATTTGCGAGATATTTTGATTGTTTCGACGGTTTAATGGCTGTGCATTGCATTAGCACTGTGAAATGGAGTTCAACGAGTGCTTAAACGTCGAAATATCTCCAACGGGAAGGGAATGACGGCTATTTTTCGTCAAAATCGACGAAATCTTCGCGATTTGCGAGATATTTTGATTGTTTCTACGCTTAAATGGTTCTGCATTGCATTAGCACTGTGAAATGGAGTTCAACGAGTGCTTAAACGTCGAAATATCTCCAACGGGAAGGAAATGGCGGCTATTTTTCGTCAAAATCGACGAAATCTTCGCGATTTGCGACATATTTTGATTGATTCGACGCTTAAATGGTTGTGCATTGCATTAGCACTGTGAAATGGAGTTCAACGAGCGCTTAAACGTCGAAATATTTAAAACGGGGAGGAAATGACGGCTATTTTTTGTCAAAATCGACGAAATCTTCACGATTTGCGAGATAATTTGCTGGTTTCGACGCTTAATTGGTTGTGCACTGCATTAGCACTGTGAAATGGAGTTCAACCAACGCTTAAACGTCGAAATATCTCCAACGGGAAGGAAATGACGGCTATTTTTCGTCAAAATCTACGAAATCTTCGCGATTTGCGAGATATTTTGATTGTTTCGACGCTTAAATCGTTGTGCATTGCATTAGCACTGTGAAATGGAGTTCAACGATTTCTTAGACGTCGAAATATCTCCAACGGGAAGGAAATGACGGCTATTTTTCGTCAAAATCGACGAAATCTTCGCGATTTGCGAGATATTTTGATTGTTTCGACGCTTTAATGGCTGTGCATTGCATTAGCACTGTGAAATGGAGTTCAACGAGTGCTTAAACGTCGAAATATCTCCAACGGGAAGGAAATGACGGCTATTTTTCGTCAAAATCGACGAAATCTTCGCGATTTGCGAGATATTTTGATTGTTTCGACGCTTAAATCGTTGTGCACTGCATGACCACTGTGAAATGGAGTTCAACGTGTGCTTAAGCGTCGAAATATCTCCAACGGGAAGGGAATGACGGCTATTTTTCGTCAAAATCGACGAAATCTTCGCGATTTGCGAGATATTTTGATTGTTTCTACGCTTAAATGGTTCTGCATTGCATTAGCACTGTGAAATGGAGTTCAACGAGTGCTTAAACGTCGAAATATCTCCAACGGGAAGGAAATGGCGGCTATTTTTCGTCAAAATCGACGAAATCTTCGCGATATGCGAGATATTTTGATTGTTTCGACGCATAAATGGTTGTGCATTGCATTAGCACTGTGAAATGGAGTTCAACGAGCGCTTAAACGTCGAAATATTTAAAACGGGAAGGAAATGACGGCTATTTTTCGTCAAAATCGACGAAATCTTCGCGATTTGCGAGATATTTTGATTGTTTCGACGCTTAAATCGTTGTGCATTGCATTAGCACTGTGAAATGGAGTTCAACCAGTGCTAAAACGTCGAAATATCTCCAACGGGAAGGAAATGACGGCTATTTTTCGTCAAAATCTACGAAATCTTCACGATTTGCGAGATATTTTGATTGTTTCAACGCTTAAATGGTTGTGCATTGCATTAGCACTGTGAAATGGAGTTCAACGAGCGCTTAAACGTCGAAATATTTAAAACGGGGAGGAAATGACGGCTATTTTTTGTCAAAATCGACGAAATCTTCACGATTTGCGAGATATTTTGATTGTTTCGACGCTTAAATCGTTGTGCACTGCATTACCACTGTGAAATGGAGTTCAACGTGTGCTTAAGCGTCGAAATATCTCCAACGGGAAGGAAATGATGGCTATTTTTCGTCAAAATCGACGAAATCTTCGCGATTTGCGAGTTATTTTGATTGTTTCGACGCTTAAATGGTTGTGCATTGCATTGGCACTGTGAAATGGAGTTCAACGAGTGCTTAAACATCGAAATATCTCCAACGGGAAGGAAATGACGGCTATTTTTCGTCAAAATCGACGAAATCTTCGCGATTTGCGAGATATTTTGATTGCTTCGACGCTTAAATCGTTGTGCATTGCATTAGCACTGTGAAATGGAGTTCAACGAGCGCTTAAACGTCGAAATATTTAAAACGGGGAGGAAATGACGGCTATTTTTTGTCAAAATCGACGAAATCTTCACGATTTGCGAGATAATTTGCTGGTTTCGACGCTTAATTGGTTGTGCACTGCATTAGCACTGTGAAATGGAGTTCAACCAACGCTTAAACGTCGAAATATCTCCAACGGGAAGGAAATGACGGCTATTTTTCGTCAAAATAAATGAAATCTTCGCGATTTGCGAGATATTTTGATTGTTTCGACGATTAAATGTTTGTGCACTGCATTACCACTGTGAAATGGAGTTCAACGTGTGCTTAAACGTCGAAATATCTCCAACGGGAAGGAAATGACGGCAATTTTTGTCAAAATAAATGAAATCTTCGCGATTTGCGTGATATTTTGATTGTTTCGACGTTTAACTGTTTGTGCATTGCATTAGCACTGTGAAATGGAGTTCAACGATTGATTAACCGTCGAAATATCTCCAGCGGGAAGGAAATGACAGCTATTTTTCTTCAAAATAAATGAAATCTTCGCGATTTGCGAGATATTTTGATTGTTTCGACGCTTAAATGGTTGTGCATTGCATTAGCACTGTGAAGTGGAGTTCAGCGATTGCTTAAACGTCGAAATATCTCCAACGGGAAGGAAATGACGGCTATTTTTCGTCAAAATCGACGAAATCTTCGCGATTTGCGAGATATTTTGATTGTTTCTACGCTTAAATGGTTCTGCATTGCATTAGCACTGTGAAATGGAGTTCAACGAGTGCTTAAACGACGAAATATCTCCAACGGGAAGGAAATGACGGCTATTTTTCGTCAAAATAAATGAAATCTTCGCGATTTGCGAGATATTTTGATTGTTTCGACGCTTAAATGGTTGTGAATTGCATTAGCACTGTGAAATGGAGTTCAACCATTGCTTAAACGTCGAAATATCTCCAACGGGAAGGAAATGACGGCTATTTTTCGTCAAAATCGACGAAATCTTCGCGATTTGCGAGATATTTTGATTGTTTCAACGCTTAAATGGTTGTGCATTGCATTAGCACTGCGAAATGGAGTTCAACGAGCGCTTAAACGTCGAAATATTTAAAACGGGGAGGAAATGACGGCTATTTTTTGTCAAAATCGACGAAATCTTCACGATTTGCGAGATAGTTTGCTGGTTTCGACACTTAATTGGTTGTGCACTGCATTAGCACTGTGAAATGAAGTTCAACGAACGCTTAAACGTCGAAATATCTCCAACGGGAAGGAAATGACGGCTATTTTTCGTCAAAATCGACGAATTCTTCGCGATTTGCGAGATATTTTGATTGTTTCCACGCTTAAATGGTTGTGCACTGCATTACCACTGTGAAATGGAGTTCAACGAGTGCTTAAACGTCGAAATGTCTCCAACGGGAAGGAAATGACGGCTATTTTTCGTCAAAATCGACGAAATCTTCGCGATTTGCGAGATATTTTGGTTGTTCCGACGCTTAAATGGTTGTGCATTGCATTAGCACTGTGAAATGGAGTTCAACGAGTGCTTAAACCTCGAAATATCTCCAACGGGAAGGAAATGACGGCTATTTTTCGTCAAAATAAATGTTATCTTCGCGATTTGCGACATATTTTGATTGTTTCGACGCTTAAATGGTTGTGCATTGCATTACCACTGTGAAATGGAGTTCAACGATTGCTTAAACGTTGAAATATCTACAACGGGAAGGAAATGACGGTTCTTTTTCGTCAAAATCGACGAAATCTTCGCGATTTGCGACATATTTTGATTGATTCGACGCTTAAATGGTTGTGCATTGCATTAGCACTGTGAAATGGAGTTCAACGAGCGCTTAAACGTCGAAATATTTAAAACGGGGAGGAAATGACGGCTATTTTTTGTCAAAATCGACGAAATCTTCACGATTTGCGAGATAATTTGCTGGTTTCGACGCTTAATTGGTTGTGCACTGCATTAGCACTGTGAAATGGAATTCAACCAACGCTTAAACGTCGAAATATCTCCAACGGGAAGGAAATGACGGCTATTTTTCGTCAAAATCGATGAAATCTTCGCGATTTGCGAGATATTTTGATTGTTTCGACGCTCAAATCGTTGTGCACTGCATTACCACTGTGAAATGGAGTTCAACGTGTGCTTAAACGTCGAAATATCTCCAACGAGAAGGAAATGACGGCTATTTTTCGTCAAAATAAATGAAATCTTCGCGATTTGCGTGATATTTTGATTGTTTCGACGTTTAACTGTTTGTGCATTGCATTAGCACTGTGAAATGGAGTTCAACGATTGATTAACCGTCGAGATATCTCCAGCGGGAAGGAAATGACGGCTATTTTTCGTCAAAATAAATGAAATCTTCGCGATTTGCGAGATATTTTCATTGTTTCGACGCTTAAATGGTTGTGCATTGCATTAGCACTGTGAAGTGGAGTTCAGCGATTGCTTAAACGTCGAAATATCTCCAACGGGAAGGAAATGACGGCTATTTTTCGTCAAAATCGACGAAATCTTCGCGATTTGCGAGATATTTTGATTGTTTCGACGCTTAAATCGTTGTGCACTGCATTACCACTGTGAAATGGAGTTCAACGTGTGCTTAAACCTCGAAATATCTCCAACGGGAAGGAAATGACGGCTATTTTTCGTCAAAATAAATGAAATCTTCGCGATTTGCGTGATATTTTGATTGTTTCGACGTTTAACTGTTTGTGCATTGCATTAGCACT
>NW_022884687.1:0-40709 GCF_011952205.1 Bombus bifarius | reverse complement strand
AATTTATTTAATTCAATATGTGTATAATGCATTGTATGCGCGACCGCTATTGGGCATTACAAAATAACATAACAATACTACGTAGATTAATGCATAACAAAATATCCTTTTACTCCGGTTATATTTATTACTAACTCTCAATTAATCTATCTTGATTATTTTCTAACCGCTTTCTATACTTTATCAGCTATTTTATTTCTTCTTATTAACCTGCGAAATTCATGCATGTACACTTCCTTGTATAGTGATTAATTGTTCACGAGGTAGGTTGCACTTTCACTGTTTTAGTTATTCGTTGAACTAACACGTTTTACGTTCAAACAGTAATTGGAGCACTCGTAATAAACCTTTTCTTTTCAAGTTTCCGCTATCTGTGTTATTTAACGAACAGTGCCATGCTTCCACAGTATTGTTATAACATTTAGTACTGTTGTATTTTGCATTAAGGCAATTGAAGTTAATTTGTTCATTTATTTTTCAGCTGGCTGTTGTACATGGTGTTCCGCAAACAGGGAGCCATAATCTATTTTGCACGTAAACCTTCTCGTATGATGATTACTTGTTCACAAGGTAACTTTCACTTTCACTCTTTTAATTATTTATTGAATCAACACGTTTTATATTCAAACAATGATTGGAGTACACATGATAATTTTCTTTTTTTTCTTTTTAGGTGTTCGCTATCTGTATTATTCGACGAACAGTGTCACACCTCCTTTTGATTTATCCACAATATAGTTATAACATTTAGTAACCTTGTATTTTGCACTGAGACGATTGAAACTAATTTATTCACTTATTTTAGGTAGCTGTCGTACATTATGTACCACGAACAACGATCC
Source organism: Bombus bifarius (assembly GCF_011952205.1). NCBI lineage: Eukaryota > Metazoa > Arthropoda > Insecta > Hymenoptera > Apidae > Bombus > Bombus bifarius. Next base: position 39,867 of record NW_022884687.1, on the reverse strand, counting down.
ATAACCTATACTTGCACGTACACTTTCTTGTATGTTGATCACTTGTTCACAAGGTAACTTTCACTTTCACTAGTTAATTATTCATTGAGTTAACACGTTTTATATTTAAACAATAATTGAAGTACATATAATAATTTTCCTTTTCTTTTCTTTTATGTTTTCGCTATCTGTGTCATTCGACGAACAGCACTACAACATACACTACTGCACTACGTTGCCCACTGAAATCACTTTATTCATTGTTTATTTCGATTATGCGCTAGTTTTAACTTGTTTAAGTGCACCGTTCGCGGAATCCCTTTTTTACTTCAACCTTGACGTTTTGGTTCTGCAAGATTTCTAGCACTTTGTGTGGTCCAGTATATTGATCGGAGAATTTTCCTTTACTAGGTTCTTTTAGTAAATATATCGAATCTCCTATTTTAAAATCTTGAGGGTTGATTCGTCGATCGTAATATTCCTTTGATCTTAGTTTGGATTTTATCAAATTTTCTCTTGCCATTCGTTGTACGGTGTAAATTTTATTGAACAGATCTTCGAGATATTCTGAGTATGTTGGTTCCATGTTCTCTTCGATTATTACTTCACCAGTAGGTTCTCTGGCTAGATGTCCAAAACTAATTCGTGTGGGGGGGAATTTCGTTCCTTTCCTTCATTTTAGTTTTTATTTTGCGCCAAGACGCAAGTTTACTGACATCGATCCAATTATCCAATTGCTTGCTAATAGCATTCAAAATACAAATTTTTGAAAGTGCCGCAGCCATATTAACCCAAAAATATTTTGTATATAGTATAGCGTGATACCATCTATATTTTCCTGGGGGAATCATAAGATCAGCACTACCTACTATGTTACCTACGTCAAATATTAGATGTAGTAACCAATAAAGTATTTTTAATCCAATTATAATCCAATGGTTAGCGTATTCAAGTTTTTATATATATCTTCAACTGGTGATTCCCTATTTTCTCCCTTTTGATTTCTTTGGGCTCGTTGAACTTGCGTTTCTTCAGCTTGAAAATGTTTAGAATCCTTTTCCTTAGTTACCCTTTTTCCTTCTTTATTTACTTTATTCACAACACCTTTATTTTTCTCTACCTTCTCAGGATGAATAGTTTCACTGGAAGTGCTTATTATAATTAAATTATTATTTATTTGTATGGAACGTTTAGGAATATTTTTGGTAGATTTGGAATTATTCTTTGAATTTTTATTACAAACCTTTTTGCTTATAGATTCTGTTTTGGATTTAGGGATAGCTATATCTTCCTTGCAATTTAATGATTTGGCTTTGAGTTCGATAAAGTTTCCTTCTGATGGTTTTATAGAAGTTTTTGAGTGAGATACACTCGCTATCTCTTTTCCTATTATGGTTGAGACATTCACGAAATTCGTGGAGTCTTGCTTTTGTATCTTTGCCAAGTCGAACGTGGAGAGGCAATTCGCACTTCCCAGCGGGTCCAATATCTCTGTGATATTAGGCAGTGGATAAGCGTTGCCTGTCGTCTAGTCGTTCAATTTCCTAGTTTCTGCTTTGTCTGAAGGTTCTTTGGCACTAATATTATTTATCTTGTTTGCTAATTCAGAAAATTTCTCACCCACGATCCTATCTATGGCACCGTGCGTCCTCTTATTATTTAACGTGACATTATCCCTCATCACAGCAACGGAGTGGTGTTTGCTTTGAAAAGTTGGTTGGTTGAAATGATCAGCATCTCTCTTTTGATTTAGATCTCTATCGAGGTATTTATTTGTGCGTTTTTCTTCCCAAGTTATTGCTCTTGTTTCTCTCCTGACATTTTCTTTTATTCCCGGGTTGTTTAGGTGTTTCCGCGACGACGGTACAAATCTCCAGTCCTGGCGGTTGTTTCGGTTATAATTATTCGAAGGTGTCGGATGTTGATATCGAAATCTATCGTTCGCTTGTTTTAATTCTCGCGTTGCTTTCACGGCTTGGCGGTACGCATCGTCCAAGGATTGGTATCCTGCTATTTTTACTCGTAAATACACCTCGTTTGGGAGCCCCTTAACGAAAGCTTCCCTCGTGTCTCGATCTATCCTATCTTGAAATACGGTGCCGTACTCGTACCTTTCCCCGTTCATTATCGCCAGTCTCAGATCTTTGACGCGTTCTATCTAGTCCAAAATATCTTCTCCCGGTCGTTGAAATATTGTAGCTAATTCCCCTTTATATTCGTTAACCGTTTTTCCCGGACCGAACATATCTTTTAATTTATTCCCGAAATCGTTTAAACTTATTACTTCTGTGTCTTCTATGGCGAGAAATGCGTGTCCGCGAAGCTTATTCGTTAATAATTTTACTAACTGAGATTCTTGATGCCTAGGAACCATGTTTCGTGCGCGCTCGCATGCTCTTAAAAATCGAAATACCGAGGGTCGATGTCCGTCGAACACTGGTACTGTCTCTATTGCATCTTTTAACTTAATTGGTTGGGGATTAACTTCTATCGGTATTGTCGCTTGGGAAATTATCGGCGATGATACGGGTGTCTTGATTTCTTTTTTTATTTTCAGTGAACGCACATCGTCTTGTAATTTATTCATTGTTGTACTCATGTCGCGAAAATTCGCATCCCATGCTTTAAGTTTTTCCGACAACATCAAGATCATGTCTTTGTCCAACGATTCTAATTTAGTCGACATTATTTCTTAGGTATATATTTTATCGATAATCGTAACAACTTTAATTCTTTGTGGAGCGAATCGAACCGTTTAAACCAACTTTAATCCTCCGTGAAGCGGATCCCACCGCTGCCACCAAAAATTTAAATCTCTAATGTTACGTATCAATTTGTTTGTTTAAATCGATCAAATCTTAAGTTTAAATTTTACTGAAAAATTTTTTTTTCGTTTGAGTTTGAATTTAATCTGAAGGGAAATAAACTGAATTGATATTATTGTGTATGTAATACTGATTTAGATTTCTAATTAATACGGTAGTTGCTGCCACCAGAAATAGTCTAAGGACTATTTCAAAATATTTTATTTTTTATTATTTTTTTTCGTTTAATGGGTAGCGTTAACTGACGCTTAATGCAACTGGTAAACGAATTCCACTTTTCGGCTAACCTGCTATGTGCAGGGATATTGGCACGGGAGAGGATTAAAGCTGGGAACAATAAATATTTGTCCTCGTTAAACGGATTTTTATTTGAATGTAGAATTGCTTAGATTATTACCTTTATATATATTTTATTAGCCGGATATATATATTTTAGCGTTGCTGGATTGGATAGGAATGTGAGATTTTTCGTTGTTTTATATAAATTTATTTTTACGTTTGACTTCTTCTTCTCTTTTAATTTCGCTGTAGTAGTTTGCCGTTAGAACCGAAACTCAATTCATTTACTACGATGGATTCTGTTACCATGATTTTCTTGCCTTTTGAGTTTAATAATCGAGTATGATTCTAACGATCCTCTCTGTGTGGGACTCGTGTGATTTCGCAAGCCTTGCCCAAAGACGGGTAATATTTTACCAACAGTGGGAGGAGGAATGCGAAGATCGATGGGTGTTTTCGATAATCGAAAACACCGTTTGCACAAGCCAACACAGCGAACGATCCTTTGGTTAAATTTTCGAAGGGAAATTATTCTGCTATTTCTCTCTTACAATCGCATGCAATGATGGCAAGAATATCGGTTAATAGCAATGCCGGTATTGCTCTTAATTTTCGATTGACCCCGACGATGTATTTAATGGTCCTCTCTGTGCGGGACTTGTGTGATTTCGCAAGCCTTGCCCAAAGACGGGCAATATTTTGCCAACAATGGGAGGAGGAATGCGAAGATTAGTGGGTGTTTCAGTAGCTAAAAATACCGTTCGCACAAGCCGACGCAGCGGACAACTCCTTTGTTTAAAGTTTAAACAATGATTCTATCTTCAAAACCGTTCACGAAAATAAAACGAGATCGATGATAGGAAGTTCTAATTCGATTCTCGAGGGCAACGAGATTATCAGAGAAGAAGGAAATTTTCAAAATTAATTTTCTTACCTTGAGGAGTAGGTGCTGTCTGGTGCCATTACCTCAGCTGCTCCGGTGGTCGTCGAAGTTTTTGTTGGGTTTATTACTTGAACTCGAATATAGTTTACTATCAACTTTTACTTTATTTATCTATTTCGATACAGACTGAACAATTTACTAACTGGATTAATACCGCAATTACAATGCGCGTTTCTGTCTAAGCGATGAAATGAGGACTTCAAAGATAAAATCTTTCTTTTACTTAGTCGCGGTTCTCTTTTCTTGACCGAAAAACTAAAGACCCCGAAACGCAAAATACTATACAAAATTTCTAAACGCAATTGTTACGACCGTTCGCGGAGAGACGTGATCGCGAGATAGCACGTCAACGAGAGTTGTAAATTCTCGCTACGATTATGTTAATCGACGCCGCGAAATAGTCGTTCCCCTGTTTCGTTTAGGACAACAGAGGTGGTTTAATGAATATAGCACTGTGTTAACACTAATAAATTAACGTTTATTTCAACAACTTATTAATTAGAAGGATATAAATGGAACAACAAAAGAAATGTAACTACGTAATGCGCGATATAAGATATGTATTGACAGTTTGGCTTCTCGAAACGTTCTGCCCGCCTTTCGATTTTTTCCGTTTTTTCTGGAAGTCGACCCCCACTACGTTCGGATCACGCCACATTCTTTTACGCCGGATAAAATAACGGCCACGAATCGAAGCTTCTGGAGGTCGCCCTGCTTAATAAACTATGCGCTTGCCACTACAATGTTTGTTTGTCGGGTAGCCGCGACGATCCGCCCGCGACATTGTAGTGCCGCGACCGACGGTTAAGAATATGATCTATGGCAAGCCGCATGGCGTAACATTCTCCCCCCGTTGAGAGGGTACCGATCAAATTAGCGAGATGTGGTTGACGTTCCTATCTTAGTTCGTCTCGGTGGCTAGTTGTTCGGGTTTCTCGAGATCGGGTTGAATTGGCAGTGGGACAAGCCTTTTGACGGCCCGATCCAAAACGCTCTTTGCCGTCTGAACTGTAGCTGTCCGGATGACACCATCGGCGCCTGGATGAACCTTGATAACTCGGCCCAGAGGCCAATGCATGGAGGGTACGTTGTCCTCTCTGAGGATGACGATTGTGCCCTTTTGGATGCCGTGTCCACCCTTGCTCCACTTATTTCGGTTGGTTAACTCGTTCAAATACTCCTTATGCCAGCGGTTCCAAAAATGCTGTTTAAGCTGTTGGATATGCTGCCATCTGGAGAGTCGGTTCGATGGAATGTCTCTGAAATCTCGATCACGTAAGCACATTAGTGAATCGCCAATGAGAAAATGTCCGGGAGTGAGGACTAGGAGATCATTTGGATCGGTGGAGATAGGAGTTAGCGGGCGGGAATTGAGGACTGCTTCTATTTCTATGATGAGAGTGTTCAATTGTTCAGAGGTGAGTAACTCGTTGCCGGCTACACGCCTGAGGTGGCGTTTGAATGACTTCACCGCTGCTTCCCATAGCCCACCGAAATGCGGTGAATGAGGGGGAATGAAGCGCCATTCGATTTGTTTGTCGGCTAAAAATGCGGTTACTTTTTCCTTGTGATCGTCCGATTGTAATAGATCGTGAAGCTCTCGTAATTCGTTGCTTGCTCCTCTGAAGTTGGTGCCGTTATCAGAATGGATGGTGGAGCAATACCCTCGTCGAGCGATAAATCTGCGAAGAGCGGCGATGAAGGCTTCGCTAGTGAGATCGTCAACGAGCTCGATGTGTACCGCTTTAATTGCTAGGCATACGAAAATGGCTACGTATACCTTTATCTGACGACGGTTACGATCTCGTTTTTCCTTGATGTGGAACGGCCCGCAGTAATCGACGCCGACGTTTGTGAATGGGCGAGATTCCGTTACTCGCGCCTCCGGCAGATTACCCATCACGTATTCTACCGGCGGTGGTTGAGCGCGGCAGCAGCGGACGCAGCCTTTGATCGCCCGCCATACTTGACTTCGACCGTCGACGGGCCAGTATCTTTGTCTTACTGCGTATAACGTAGCCTGCGTTCCGGAATGCATGTGGATCTTGTGCTCGTGTTCTATGATGCGTGTTGTAACGGATGACTTGGGTAATACTATGGGATGTTTCTGGGCGAAGGTCATCGACGAATGACTGAGTCGACCCCCGACTCGCAATATTCCTTCCTTGTCTATGAACGGATTGAGTCGCGTGAGCTTACCCTTTATCGCCGCGTTCCGATCTTTTTGGAGTGTACGAATTTCCTCGGAGAAATGGATGTTTTGCAACAATTTTATCAGTTTATTGTGCGTTATGCGTAACTCGGTAACGGTTAGGGGTGCCGCTCGGTTCCTTTCCTGTCTCCAACGGAGGCAACGAGCTATGATTCGTATCAACTTGGGCCAGGATGAATACCTTTCCAACAAACTGTAATCGGCGGGGTTTGCGGACAGACAAATCGCCCCTTTCTGCTCCGGTACTTCAATTTGCGGTGTTAGAGCCCATGTCGGCCAATAGCCTTCCGACTGGTAGAGCCATGCAGGACCGTGCTGCCAGATGGTTGGGCGCAGGAACTCTTCGGGTGTTTGGCCGCGTGATATTAAGTCCGCGGGATTGTCGTCGGTAGGAACGTGGCGCCAATCGCGGATGCTGGTTTTTGTTTGAATTTCGGAGACTCTGTTAGCGACGAATGTTTTAAGGGTGTGAGGTGATGTATTGAGCCAATGGAGGACGATAGTGGAATCGGTCCAATAGATAGTTCGAGTAATTTTTTGTGATAGGGCTTGTTGTACTGTTGACATCAGGGACGTAAGAAGGAGTGCTCCGCTCAGCTCGAGCCGAGGAATGGTCTGGCACTTGAGTGGGGCGACTTTCGATTTTGCGGTTAAAAGTTGGGTCCAAGCACGGCCGTTGATGGTAAGGGTTCGGAGATAAACACAGGCTCCGTAAGCCTTTTCGCTGGCATCGCAGAAACCATGCAGTTCAATTTCCATAGCGGACTCGATTATTGCTTTGCGTGGGAACCTGACGTTGTTTAATAAGGGTAATTGGGCATAGTACCTTTCCCACTCTGTATGTAACTCGATCGGAAGTGATTCATCCCAATCGATTTTCGACGACCATATTCGTTGAAGTAGCATCTTGGCCCGAACAATCACCGGTGCGAGCAGACCGAGCGGATCGTAAATTTTTGCAATCTCCGAGCTGATGATTCGTTTCGTGACTCGCGAGGGCGTGGGTTTGACTTCGACCGAGTAAAGAATAGAATCGTCGAATGAATTCCAAAACACCCCCAGCGTCTTCAAGGTTTGCGAGTCGCCCAAAAAATGTTGGTGATTTGTTTCTTCTAAGGAAAGTCCGTGTAACAAGTCATTATCGTTTGACGCCCATTTTCGTATGTTTAAGCCGGCCAGCTGAAGTAACTTGGTGAGTTCTGTTCTGAGCGTGAGGGCTTCGTCCTTCGTTTCAGCTCCGGTGAGAGCGTCGTCGACGTAGAAATCCCGCTGCAGTACCTGTGCTGCACGTGGAAATCGATGTCCTTCGTCCTCTGCCAGTTGCTTGAGGCACCGAATAGCTAGATACGGGGCTGCGGATAAACCGAACGTTACAGTGTTAAGCTCATATGTTTCTGTTTCTCCACTCGCGCTGCGCCATAATATCCTTTGATATTTCCGATCCTCTGGTCGTACGAGGAATTGCCGATACATCTTCTCGATGTCGCCAGTGAGTACGTATTGATGAGCGCGGAATCTAATTAATATACAAAATAGATCTTCCTGTAACTTGGGTCCTGTGTGAAGTGTATCGTTTAAGGAGGTTCCGGTAGTGCTTGGTGCCGATCCGTCGAAAACTACACGGAGTTTGGTGGTTTGACTCGATGCTTTGGTCACGCCATGATGGGGTAAATAGTATCCGTTATCGTCGGAGTGGTTGTCATTGACCTTCGTCATGTGTCCCAATGCCAGGTATTCCTGTATTACCGTTCGATATTCTGATTCGAAGCGTTTGTCGTGCTGGAATCGGCGATTGAGTGAGGCGAGTCGTTTACTCGCCAGCGTTTTAGAGGATCCGAGTGACTGAAGCTGATCGTTGAAAGGTAGAGCGACGATGTATCGTCCTTCGCTGGTGCGTCGGGTGTGGATTTGGAAGTGTTCTTCGCATCGTCGATCTGCCTCTGAGATATGTTTAATTGAGGGTCCTTCATCGATTTCCCAAAACCGCGCGAGATCTGCTTGTAAAGTCGTCGTGGATGTGTGAAATATGTTTGTCGCGGTTTGGGAAGTTGGACTCCCCCCGATTACCCATCCGAATCGCGTCTTTTGCAGACGCAGTCCAGGCTCGTCTGGCTGCGTGAGGTTGACTTGTCCCACACACATCGACGCGAGTGTTGAACCTGAGCTTAGTAGTACATCTATCGGAGCTGGTAAATGAAATCGTGGATCGGCCAATTTGAGATTTTTTGGTATCTCAAGTGTCGAACGATCGATGGGTTCGCTGGGAATTGAGGTTGATATGGTTGGAATGATAAGGAACGTTAATGTCCGCGTGTATGTACCGTCAGTGGAAGTGATCGTGGCCGTGATGTGTCGCTTAGAAGTCGTTGTCAAGGTATCTAGAGCTCCGATCGGGACCGAACATTTGTTTTGCCTTATCTTTAGCGATTTTGCTAATTCCTCGGTAATGAAATTCATACTGGATCCGGTGTCGAGCAACGCTCGACAACGGATTGGTTGATGTTTATCATTCAAAATGTTAATCTGCGCTGTGAGGACTAGATCATTGAACCGTAATTCGGATGCTATTGGTCTGATATGTTCGGTCATCAACGGAGTCGTCGATCGTCGGCGTCATTGGTTGTGTGTTCGTTTGTCAATGGGCGGTGGACTTGGAGACGCGGCTGTTCGTGGTGTTTCCGATCTGTGGTCTGTTGTGTGCCTTTTGCAACGAATGGGTGATACGTAGGGTGGCAAAGAAGGTGTTGTGGATCGGCTATTTGATGGGGAAGATTTCGGGCTGGACGTGCTGGAACGAGACCCTGAATGGCGTTTTGTCCTGTGCAGCATTGTATGATGTCGTTCTCCGCATACGCGACATGATCCTGCGAAACAATGCCGCGTTGTGTGCCCTTTCCCGAGGCAGTTGACGCATAGTGATGCTCTTTTGACCTCCCGAATACGTTCGCGAAGGGATTTGGTTTTGAAGGTGTCACATTTCCAAATGGGGTGTGGTCCTTGACAGGTGGGGCATGTTGGATTAACCTGTGTCGCCGTAAGTGCATGCCCTCGTGATGCGCGTTGACGGACCGGAGTAGTTTGTTCCGGTGATTCTCTTGTTTGTCTGACCGTGGTGATCGGTCTGGAGCTTCGTGCTAATCTCTCTAGGAAGTTTAGTAAGTGAATGTACGGAGGCACCTCGTTATTGGGCAGCGTCATTTCCCATTGCTTTTGGATACTCGGTGGTATTTTAGAGAGGATGAGGCTGGTGAGCACAGCACTGGTATCGGGGTAGGAGTCTCCTAATTTGTTCAATGCATATATGTGTTGTTTGAATGTGTGGACTAAGCGCCTTAATTCCGTTGGAGATTCCTTGGTTATCTTTGGATAATCAATTATTGCCATGCAGTGACTGAAAGCTGTGTATCGTGGACATTCGAAACTCTCCTTGAGAACGGCTATAGCCTGACTGTAATTTACATTGCTAAGGGGTAACGCGTTTAAACAATCGGCTGCTTCTCCTTGCAGGGCGGACTGCAGGTAATGGAATTTCTGTATGTCAGTGAGACTAGGATTTTTATCGATTGTGGAGGAAAAGGTGTCATAAAAAGTGTTCCATTTTTCTAAGCTTCCGTCAAAAGTAGGGAGCCGAAGATCTGGTAATTTAATGGATATCGGATTTAAACTTGCGGATGATGCACAGGTTGGAGGGTTTATGGATGTCGACGGCGAAGCTGTTTGCGCGTTCCTCAGAAGATTTTGTAGCCTTGTATCTACCGCGACGTACTGATCCCTTATTTCGAAGCCGCGCACTTGTTCCTCCTCGTCCAATACTTCTAATTCGAGTTGGATCGCTTCGAATTGACTCGCAACTTCGGTCAGTTGTTTCTCGTAATTCGTTAATAAGGAGTTTTGCTGACTCCCGGATTGCTCGTACTCATCCAGTCGGGTCGATAAGTATGTGAATCGGCCGCCACAATAGCCTCGTCTCCGACGCAGGGAGATGAGTTGGTCTTCGCTCGTCATCGTTGCCGAGGATAGGAGATGGTCGAAATAAGGAACGAGCTTACCTTACTGTCGTGCGGCGTGAGGTCGCGTGTATGTTTGGTGAGGAACGCCTTGTTCCTTCCCGACGGCCACTCGTTCGGTTGTATTGTTAAGTTGTGAAATTCGTTGCGTTGATGACTGTCCAGCTGCGGCGGAAGGCTGCGTGGTTGCGTTCCCTTGCCAATGGGATGTGCTTCTTCGAAGGTGACGCGCCTGACGTCACTGGTATCGCTGTAGTGGTTGCTCCCGCTCCCGCTGCTGGTTTTGATAAAGTCACGTGGCACTGTGTGGTCACTGGTAAGTGCACTCTTCACTGGCACGTAATCCGGCTCGAAGGACCAAAATGTTACGACCGTTCGCGGAGAGACGTGATCGCGAGATAGCACGTCAACGAGAGTTGTAAATTCTCGCTACGATTATGTTAATCGACGCCGCGAAATAGTCGTTCCCCTGTTTCGTTTAGGACAACAGAGGTGGTTTAATGAATATAGCACTGTGTTAACACTAATAAATTAACGTTTATTTCAACAACTTATTAATTAGAAGGATATAAATGGAACAACAAAAGAAATGTAACTACGTAATGCGCGATATAAGATATGTATTGACAGTTTGGCTTCTCGAAACGTTCTGCCCGCCTTTCGATTTTTTCCGTTTTTTCTGGAAGTCGACCCCCACTACGTTCGGATCACGCCACATTCTTTTACGCCGGATAAAATAACGGCCACGAATCGAAGCTTCTGGAGGTCGCCCTGCTTAATAAACTATGCGCTTGCCACTACAATGTTTGTTTGTCGGGTAGCCGCGACGATCCGCCCGCGACATTGTAGTGCCGCGACCGACGGTTAAGAATATGATCTATGGCAAGCCGCATGGCGTAACAGCAATGATGAGCGCAATAACGAACGTTGTAACAATGAACACAAAATATAATGAGCACAAGAATAATGAACGGTAATAACAATGATCACTATAATAATGAACGCAAGGATAATAAACGTAATACGAATGATCCGTAATAACAATGAACACAAAATATAATGAGCATAATAAGAATGTTCACCAGAATAATAATGAGCGCTGCTCTATGTTGCTTCGCTTATTTATAATGCCATCCCCCACGGGGTGGTGGTCCACTGGGGGTACGCTTCCGTGGGAATCGGGATGTTGCAGTTTGGGTTTCTTGGAATCGTACGTGACAAAATGTAAATTCCGTATTTCGACTTAGTTTTTATCGGTCCTGTGCTTCTGCTGAGCTAGCGTCTAGGAGGCTTGAAGCATTCCATGCTGATCTAGTCTTTTCCGCGAGAAACTTCTATGTTTTGTACCGTGGGAATTACCCGTGTTTCTTCGGCGCGTGCAAGGGCCGGCGGCTGCAGCATCATTATCACCTCGATGTTTGCTCGGGTAACACGCGCAATTCCGCTGCTCTCCCACAACAAGGACCTCCTTCTTCGAGTTATTTTTCGTAAGTTTGGATATTCGCATATTATGGTTGTTTTTGCGATTTTAATGTTTTTTCCTTTTTTGTTGTTTCCCTAGGCTTCGGTGATCGTCGTTCGGACAATGTTTGCGGAGGCATTTCCATCAGAGGTTCCTTATTATTATTATTTTTTAGATGTATTTTGTTTTATGTACGATATATATATATATATATATATATAAATTTTGGGCGCGCGACGACTCTTCATGTGGACTAGCCATCGTTTCACAAAGCCGAGATTTTATTTACACGTATATACAGGTCTATCACTAAGCTTAACAAATAATAAGTACAATTAATAATAAGTCTAACAAACACTAAGCCTAATGAATAATACGATCTACGAATAATTAAATTAAATAATACTATTAGCAATGTTTGAGTTCAAACGAATCCACGGTCACCGGGATAACTCCTTACTAAGCGAAACTAACTCAGACGCAAATGCGATCGTCGAAAATGCTCGATGTATCACTCTCCAAGGCAATCGCAAGAATGCCAGCCTCGTGGAGATTTTTCTCCCTGTACGATTGCATTTTGTTTTCTATACCCGTTTGGAAGCATCGAGAAGGTTCCAAACGCCGTTGCTAGGCACACTCGTTGGAAGCATCGAGAAAGTTCCAAACGCCGTTGCTAGGCAGTTTCTGCCTGGAGTTTTGATTACTAATACAATGTATGTCCCATTGCATCGGCACCTCCGAGGCAACATCACACGTGGCTCGGCCCGCTCTCGAGGCCGCATGCCGCCACAACCACATTTCTCGGAAAACACATACAACCACTCCAGACCTCCGTTAGATAAAACATCCATCCCGTGACCGTGGCTACGTTCAGCGACCGATTGTCACCTCGAACCCAATCTCGCTCATTACAAATCTTAAGCAATTACAACTATAATAAAATCTAGGCTAAGGTACTAGAGGATGTTCCCAAAATTTCCAAGGAAAGGCTTCGGCTTTCCTTTCATCTCCGACATATATATATATATATATGTCGGGTCACGATTCGAATTTTGGGCGCGCGACGACTCTTCATGTGGACTAGCCATCGTTTCACAAAGCCGAGATTTTATTTACACGTATATACAGGTCTATCACTAAGCTTAACAAATAATAAGTACTACTAATAATAAGTCTAACAAACACTAAGCCTAATGAATAATACGATCTACGAATAATTAAATTAAATAATACTATTAGCAATGTTTGAGTTCAAACGAATCCACGGTCACCGGGATAACTCCTTACTAAGCGAAACTAACTTAGACGCAAATGCGATCGTCGAAAATGCTCGATGTATCACTCTCCAAGGCAATCGCAAGAAATGCCAGCCTCGTGGAGATTTTTTCTCCCTGTACGATTGCATTTTGTTTTCTATACCCGTTTGGAAGCATCGAGAAGGTTCCAAACGCCGTTGCTAGGCACACTCGTTGGAAGCATCGAGAAAGTTCCAAACGCCGTTGCTAGGCAGTTTCTGCCTGGAGTTTTGATTACTAATGCAATGTATGTCCCATTGCATCGGCACCTCCGAGGCAACATCACACGTGGCTAGGCCCGCTCTCGAGGCCGCATGCCGCCACAACCACATTTCTCGGAAAACACATACAACCACTCCAGACCTCCGTTAGATAAAACATCCATCCCGTGACCGTGGCTACGTTCAGCGACCGATTGTCACCTCGAACCCAATCTCGCTTATAACAAATCTTAAGCAATTACAACTATAATAAAATCTAGGCTAAGGTACTAAAGGATGTTCCCAAAATTTCCAAGGAAAGGCTTCGGCTTTCCTTTCATCTCCGACACGGCCATCCTGACTATCACACGTCCTCGGGTGTACCTTCGTCAACAAAACAAAAGAAAACAAGATCAGTATCATTGTGATTAGCATTCAAAGTGCCAGTTGCATTCTGCGTGCTTTCAGTCGGGTCGTAATGACATGACGGACCATTCTCGATTTCACACCCAAATGGGTCTCATCCTTCGAATCGCACATACTCTCAAAGTTCGTTACATAACCAGCTTCGTAACACGATCGCTGTCAACACTAGACCGCCTCCAGCCTCGTGACATTGTCACTGTCGGTACTAGACCAGCTCCAGCTTCGTGACATCGTCGCTGTCGGTACTAGACCAGCTCCAAATCCGTGACATTGTCGCTGTCGGTACTAGACCAGCTCCAACCTCGTGACATTGTCGCTGTCGGTACTAAACCGGCTCCCAGCTTCGTGACATCGTCACTTCCAGTGCCTGACCGCACTGAACTCCATCGCATGGCCGCACCTGGGCTCATATAATTCTACGATCCTCTGGGATCGGGGTACTCACATCGCCATGGTCACTGTTCTCGTCATCACAACAGACATCCAACTCCGCAGGAATGCAACTATCCGGCATTTTCCTTAACCTGTCATGACTGTACTTGTATGACCTTTTCCCATCCAGTGTTTTCAAGGTATATCGGTCTCCTTCCAGGACCTCCGATATCACAAACGGACCCCTGAATTTTGGATCCAATTTTGTCCGGTTCCTTTCTTCATTTTGGCGTAGTACCAAATCACCGGGATTAAACCTAACTACTTTAGCTTTGGTTTTATCGAATCTCTCTTTGTCATACCTAGCACTAGTTTCCATCTCTTTTATTGCCTGTTGTCTTACACTGGAGATATCTATTTCTTTTTCCTCGATGTTATCAGGTAGTAATAAGTCATACGGTCTTGCTGCTCTACCAATCAATAACTCTAAAGGACTCGATTTGGTTACGCGGTTGATGGTGCAATTCAAAGCCAATTGCATCTCCCCGATCGCGTCTTGCCATGAACGCCCGGTCGTTTCTACCGTTGTGAACATATTTTTTAACGTGCTCATAACACGTTCTACTTGCCCATTGGCCCTACTTGCACCGGTCGCGATCAAATGAACTTTGATTTGTTTGTTTGCACAGAATTCTTGAAATTCCCGGCCCGTGAAACATCTACCCTGATCTGCTATTATCCGACAGGGACTACCGAACAAAAACACGGCGGACTTAAGTGCCTTGATAACGCTAAGCGAATCCAATTTGCGTGTGTGATGTAAGTGCACGAATTTCGTAAAGGCATCGATCAAGACGACGACATACTCTTTCGAGTCATTCTTGCCACTCAGCTTGCCCGTTATGTCCATGTGCACCGTATGCCACGGTATGCCGGTCTTAGGTATAGGATGCAGTTCAGCCTGTATTTTACCTGAACTAGCCTTCGAAACTCTACAAGCATGGCAGTTCTCGACAAATTTGCGAATATACTTCGCCATTCCCTCGAACCAATAATACTCATAGAGCTTCTCGAGCGTTTTATCCCATCCTAAGTGCATAATTGACTGATGCACATGGTTGATGACGGACCATCTAAAACCTCTCGGAACAATGGGTAAGCAAAGGGTTCTGCCCTTTCGTTGTATTTTACGGTAAAGTGTACCGGATCGCAGTTCGTAGGTATTCGCGATATCTTCCGCGAGCTCTTCGTTCTATAATTTATTAACGATTTCGGAGATTTGTGGATCGCGACGTTGTTCCGCTAATAGCCAATCTTCGGATATCTCGGCCAGATTAATCTCTTTCTCTGCGACCTTGTCTACCATACGGCGATTCAAGTCTACGGGGTTTCGCGAAAAGAAATCTACGTGGGCCATTCGTTTACCCTCTCGATACATGATGTCAAAATCGAATGTTTGCAAATAAGCCCACCACCTATAAACCCGGTCGTTTAAGTTTACTTTGTTGCTGGAGGCTTTCAAAGAATTACAGTCGGTAACTACTAAGAATTTCCGTCCATGTAAGTAGTGTCGGAAATGCTTGACGGCGCTTACTACTGCTAGTGTCTCCAGTTCGTACGAATGATACCTAGATTCCGCGGGACTGGTCCTTTTACTATAATATTCGATGACTCTGTTTTCCTTTTCGACTCTATGCATTAAAATAGCTCCATACCCCTCCGAACTAGCGTCGGTATGTAGCTCTATGGGACGATTGGGATCAAATATCATTAACACCGGCGCGTCGGTCAGAACGGAAATTATCTGTTGTCTTATCTTTTCGTGCCTGTCCGTCCAAGTTATGTGCTTGTTACTAGAAGTGAGTGCGTACAAGGGTTTCATCACTTGCGAAAATTTAGGAATAAATTTTCGGAAGTAAGAGGCCAAACCTATAAACTGCCTAAGCTGTGTGACGGTCGACGGTGCAAGTAAAGAATTCAAAGCTTGTATTTTTCCCGGGTTTGGACGAACTTCTCCGTTACGAATTACATATCCCAAATAAAGTACCGACGTCTTCAGAAAAGAACATTTAGCGAAATTGAAAGAAAATCCGGCGTTTACGAGAGTGTTTAGTACAGTGTGCAACCTTTCTAGAGCTTGATCTATTGAGTCGGCGATTATTAGAACGTCGTCCAAATAAACAACGACATACGAATAAGCGAGGTCGCCTAAGGCCTTGAAAATGGCTCTCTGGAAAACGGCTGGTGCATTTTTCAACCCAAACGGCATCGTCACGTATTCGTATTGACCGTCGGGGGTAACGAACGCAGTATATTCCGTCGAGTTAGGGTGAATGGGAATCTGGTGAAATCCGCTAGCCATGTCCAGGCTAATGAAGTATCTCGCACTCTGCAATCTCGCGATTTGGTCAGCAATAAGGGGTAAGGGATACCGATCCGCGACCGTATTTTTATTCAGCGCTCGAAAGTCTACACACAATCTGTCTGAGCCGTCCTTCTTCTTCACGAGTATCATAGGGCTCGCGAACGGCGAATTACTAGGTTTTACAATTTGTGCTTTAATTAATTCGTCTATTCTCTCGCGTACTATTCTTCGCTCTTCCTCGCTAAGCCTGTAAGGGCTTCTCTGCACGGTGACGTTGGGATCAATTAGCCGTATTTCCAACTGGCCCGTACTGACGCGAGTACGCGGGAAACCCGTAATGAATGATTCTTTAAATTTTTCGAGAACAGAGATTAATCGATCTTTATCGTTACCGATCACATCAGTGTCAACCTCGTTAATGTTGACCGCATCTTCCGCGACTTTACCACAAGCGTTAACGACCTTTGTTTTACAAATAACGAGGCTATTTTGCGTGATATTTACGTCGAATCCCTGGCTCAAAATCTCGCGACCAATCATGATGTCGTATTTTAGGTAATCGTCAGCAAGGACATGAAAAACTATCTCCAATGTAAGACCGTTAATACAAACAGTGGACAAAATCTGAAGTGTACTCTTAATACAAGTATTCCCGATCCCCCGCATCACTACCACATCGGTTATTCTTTTACCCGAAAATTTCGAGGCTAGGGACTCTTTGATTAACGAACACTCGGCCCCAGAATCAAAGTAAAATGGATACGACTCACCCAGATGGCTTAATCTACCAGCCGGAGCTTCCACTACACAGGAGTCGATCCGGCGTTCGTCAATGGAATCGTAGTTTCTTTTCCGCGATGATGGGCAATTAGGCGCGATATGTCCCTCCTCGTGACATTTGAAGCAGGTCACCTTCGACGATGCGGCTGGTCGTTTTTCCTTCGGGTTTCGTATATCCTGCTCCTTCCCCGTTTGTGTTTGCAGGCGACACTCCGTTCTCCTATGTCCGTGAGCACCACAGCGGTAGCACTTAATCCGAGGAACTGATAGCCTGCTTCGTTTAGCTTCAGGTTCCGTTAGTGAATTTCTTGGCGAAAATGTCGGCTGATCGTTGTAAGGGAGAATCCTCATTTCATCATGAAATTGGTCCTCCGTCCTGATATTATTCGCGAGCGTTAGTCGCCGAAAGCGTCGATCTTGTGAACTCAGTATATAAAGGGCGAGGTCATTGATCACTTCGGGCATCGTTAGATCTTGCAACTTCATCTGCAGCATGGAGCGGAGGCGACTACCGTACGCTCCCGGGGATTCAGTCTCCGACGGTCGTTCTCTGGATATCCTTATTAACGCCGAAGCGGCTGTCTCTCTGCCACCAAAACGCGAAAGAAATTGTTCCTTAAACGTTGGCCAGGTAAGCTTTCCACCGCGCACCATTTGTGAAAGCCAGTGCGCAGCAGAACCCCTTAGGGCGCGGTTTAGAGCGGAAAGTAACGCACTATCTTGCATCGGGTGGTCTTTCAAAATCAGATCAGCATGAGAGCACCACGCGGATGGATCGGCGCCCGCGCCTTCGGGGTCAAAACGTGGTAACGTTGCATCCTTAGATTCCGTACTCGGTCTTTGCTCCCCCGGTTTGTGCGCTAGCGTCTGAATTAACTCGCGCATAAGGACCATTTGCTCTTGTAGCACTTTAAACGGCTCTAATCCCACTTCTGATGTCGGGTCACGATTCGAATTTTGGGCGCGCGACGACTCTTCATGTGGACTAGCCATCGTTTCACAAAGCCGAGATTTTATTTACACGTATATACAGGTCTATCACTAAGCTTAACAAATAATAAGTACAACTAACAATAAGTCTAACAACCACTAAGCCTAATGAATAATACGATCTACGAATAATTAAATTAAATAATACTATTAGCAATGTTTGAGTTCAAACGAATCCACGGTCACCGGGATAACTCCTTACTAAGCGAAACTAACTTAGACGCAAATGCGATCGTCGAAAATGCTCGATGTATCACTCTCCAAGGCAATCGCAAGAAATGCCAGCCTCGTGGAGATTTTTTCTCCTTGTACGATTGCATTTTGTTTTCTATACCCGTTTGGAAGCATCGAGAAGGTTCCAAACGCCGTTGCTAGGCACACTCGTTGGAAGCATCGAGAAAGTTCCAAACGCCGTTGCTAGGCAGTTTCTGCCTGGAGTTTTGATTACTAATGCAATGTATGTCCCATTGCATCGGCACCTCCGAGGCAACATCACACGTGGCTAGGCCCGCTCTCGAGGCCGCATGCCGCCACAACCACATTTCTCGGAAAACACATACAACCACTCCAGACCTCCGTTAAATAAAACATCCATCCCGTGACCGTGGCTACGTTCAGCGACCGATTGTCACCTCGAACCCAATCTCGCTTATTACAAATCTTAAGCAATTACAACTATAATAAAATCTAGGCTAAGGTACTGGAGGATGTTCCCAAAATTTCCAAGGATCGGCTTCGGCTTTCCTTTCACCTCCGACATATATATATATATATATATATATATATATATATATATATATATATGTCGGGTTTACATTAGAATTAGGGTTAGGGGCGTGAAACGAATCTTCGTTTGGGTTACACGTTGTCGTTATGCAATAGAGAAGACATTGACTAGTGCAAATACGATTATTATAGAGCCGGACAAGTAACCGTGGTAGTTAGACACTCGAGAAACTAATGACAATGATCCTAGGTTCAATAACGAATCCGCGGTCGACGGGATGATAGATGAACGTACTCACAAAATCTAAGTCGGATGCGTGATATTCACTGGTCGTAAAGGGTTACTCCTTTCATCAGTGAGATCGCGAACGAGAATGCCTTTCCCGTCCCGATGATGCCACAGAGGAAAACTATAATGGGGTGTGTCTAAGGATACGAGATCATCGGATTCGTCGAGAAAAGCCTTCGTTCAGAAATTAAGGGAAATTGACGTTGCTGCTAATTGGTCAATCTCCATATCGGTGGTTAGAAAAAGATGCTAGCCGCCCTCGAGGGAAAGTTGCTAGTGGGAGACGCCGCCCGTTGAAAAATATGTCTCCCCTTTCTTCCCGTAGTTGGGACAAAGACCATTTGTCTGTTTGAAGGACTTTAGTTGACTAAATCTTAAGATTTATAACGGGCCCTCGAGCTAGCCGAACATGTACTGCGGAGACGCATCGACATCTGGCAATCATCTTACTCGAAGAATAGGGTCTGCGTGTGGCGAGCCACGGGACAGAAACCGTTGGAATGTTTACTGTCGCGTGTCGCCACGAATATTTCTTTTAAGTAGAGCTATAGAATTACTCCATACCTTTGTTGGACAAAGCGTTCATCCCGTGACCGCGGCTACTTTCGGCGACTGACTATCGCCTCGAGCCCAAGCTCATTATCACAACTCTCGAACAATTACAATCGGATTGAATAACTACAATTGTTCAATTACAGCTATAGTAGACTCTAGGTTACAATGTTACGGGATTATCCAAAATTCCAAATTCTCCGGTGTTCTTTCATCTCCGACACGGCTGACTATCACACGTTCTCGTGTGTAACTAAAATATCGTGTTTTCTTACATTAGATTCGATACAACTGACATTATTTACGATTTAACTAAATGTCCAAGTAAGTCAGGGGTCCAGTGCTACAACAAAGTTTCGTTCGGAGGTTTGACAACAGAAAAATAAAAGAGAATAGGAATTTGTAATGTTATAATTTGTATTCAAAGAGTTAGGTGCGTTCTGTGAGTCGCCAGTCAGACCGTAATGACACAACGGATCATTTTCGATTTTGTACACTGGTGAACCTCAGTTTGTTGGATCGTATTGCCATGTTGGGTGCATTAAACCCAGAAAGCACGTATGCCCACTCAACGGGTTACAACAAAAGCACGTAACCCCACTCAACGGGTTACAACAAAAAGCATATCAACCCACTCAACGGGTTACAACAAAAGCACATCAACCCACTCAACGGGTTACAACAAAAAGCATATCAACCCACTCAACGGGTTACAACAAAAAGCATATAAAACCACTCGGTGTATTACTATGACCACAACGCAGTGTTAATGATCCTCTGAGGTCAGTGTACTTGCATCGTTATTATCACCGCCGTTGTCATCACCGCAGACGTCTAACTCAGCAGGGACGCAACCTTCTGGCATTTTTCTCAGTCTGTCGTGTCTGTCCTTATATGATCGTTTGCCGTCTAAGGTTTTTAGGGTATATCTATCTCCTTCCAAAATCTCTGCTATCACGAATGGACCCCTGAATTTCGGATCTAACTTTGTCTGGTTTCTTTCCTCGTTTTTGCATAATACAAAATCACCAAGGTTAAACCTAACCACATTAGCTTTAGTTTTGTCAACTCCACCTTTATCGTATCTAGCACTAATTTCTATATCCTCTATTGCCCGCTGTCTTACATCAGGGATATCTACTTCTCTTTCTTCGATATTATCGGGTATCAACGAGTCGTAAGGTCTTTGCTGTTCCACCAATTAATAGTTCCAATGGGCTCGATTTAGTCACGCGGTTGGTGGTGCAATTCGGAGCCAGCTGTATTTTGCCAATCGCGTCTAGCCACAATCGCCCGGTCGTTTCTATGATTGTGAACATAATTTTGAACGTACCCATAATACGCTCTACCTGACCGTTGGCCCTACTCGCACCGGTTAAGATTAAGTGGAGTTTTAGTGTTTACCTTGCCAGAAATCTTGGAATTCTTTACCCGTTAGGACACCTCTCTTGATCGGCTATTATCCGGCAAGGACTGCTGAATAAAAATATAGTACGTAAGTGCTTTAACGGTACTAAGGAAATCTACTTTACGAGTATGATGCAGATATGCGAATTTAGTGAAGACGTCGACCAAAACAATGACATATTCTTTCGAACCACTTTTACCGCTTAGTTTGCCCGTTATGTCCACGTGAACCGTATGCCAAGGTATACTGGTCTTAGGTATGGGGTGTAATTCGGCTTGTACTCTACCCGAACTCGCCTTTGAAACTCGACAAGCATGACAGTTCTCTACGAATTGGCGAACATACTCCGCCATTCCTTCGAACCAGTAACACTCGCACAGTTTCTCAAGCGTTTTATCCCAACCTAAGTGCATAATTGACTGTTGCACATGGTTAATAACGGACCACCTAAGCCCTCTTGGAACGATGGGCAAGCAGAGAGTTCTACCTTTTCTCTGTATTTTATGATGGAGGGTGCCGGACCGTAATTCATACGTATTCGCGACGTCTCCCGCGAGCTCTTCGTTCTGTAATTTATTGACGATCCCAGAAATTTGGGAGTCGCGACGTTATTCCACTAATAGCTAGTCTTCGGAGATTTCGGTCAGATTGATTTCCTTCCCTATGACTTCGTTGATCGTGAGGTGATCCAAGTCTACGGGATTTCGCGAGACAAAATTTACGTGGGTCATTCGTTTACCCTCCCGGTACAGAATGTCAAACGTAAAAGTTTGTAAGTAAGCCCACCACCTGTAAACCCCGTCGTTTAAATTTACCTTACTGCTGGATGCCTTCAAAGGATTACAATCGGAGACGACAAGAAATTCTCGTCCGTGGAGATAATGACGGAAATGCTTGACGGCCTTCACAACTGCTAACGTTTCTAGTTCGTAAGAATGATACCTAGATTCCGCAGGGCTACTTCTTATACTGTAATACTCTATTACTCTATTTTTACCTTCAATCTTGTGCATTAAAATAACCTCATATCCATCCGAACTAACGTCGATACGAAGTTCTATCGGGTAGTTCGGGTCAAATACCATTAACACCGGCGCGTCGGTCAGGGCGGAAATTACCTTTTGCCTTATTTTTCCATGCCTATCTGTCCAAGTCATGTTTTTATTTTCGGAATTAAGCGCATACAAGGGTTTCATTACCCGTGAAAATTTAGGGACGAATTTTCGGAAATAAAGGGCTAAACCTATGAACTGCCTGAGCTGTGTGACGGTCGTTGACGCAGGTAAAGAACTCAAGGCGTGCATTTTACCCGGATTGGGACGAACTTCTCCGTCGTAAATTACATATTCCAAATAGAGTACCGATGCCTTTAGAAAAGAACATTTTGAAAAGTTAAAGGAGAATCCGGCTTTTACAACGGTATCTAGTACGGTGTGCAATACTTTTAGAGCTTGATCTATCGAGTCGGCAATAATTAGGACATCATCCAAATAGACGACAACGTACGAATGGCACGTTGACTGTTACACGTGTTTTCAAAGGAATCTCAAGAATGGTCTCTCGTTTCGTTTGTTCGCAACATCGAAATCAGCAGCCGCTGCTGAATACAATGAAGGAAAGTGTAGTACAGATCACTCTGACCAAATGATTTCTTATGTCACCACAATTAAAAAGGGTCAAATGCTACAGAAGACTTGGCACGCGACTACTCCTGAGGATTTCCGTAGTAAACGTTTTGATGGTTTACAAAATTGTAGCAAGGAAGAACATAAATATTAGAATGTTTAGACAAGTATGAGCTGCACAATTATTAGGGTTGTCCGAAAATATAAGAATCCCCATTTTCGACGGAGTCAGCATAATATCGCCGTCCCGAAAATGACTTCCGGAAGAAACATTAAACGCGCACGCACTTATGTTATGCAAATAAAGGACATCGAATGGATCGAACAAAGGCACAAAAGAATTCGAAGAAAACAACAACTTATTATCCAAATTGTTCATCGAGGGTAATCAATGCTGTATACTTCCTAGAATTAGGATGAATATGGATTTGGAGAAACCCACCGGCCATGTCCAGAATAATAATATGTCTCGCTTTTGCAATCTCGCGACTCGATCCGCAATAGGGGATAAAGGATACCGATCCGCGACCGTATTTTTATTTAGTCCTCGAAAATCTACCAATCATCTATCTGAACCATCGTTCGTCTTCACGAGTAACATAGGGCTCGCGAACGATGAATTACTAGGCTTTATGATTTTTGGCTGTAATTAAGTCGCTTGTTCTATCACGTACTATTCTGCGCTCGCGAAGTCTATTAGGACTCCTTGTACGGCGATGTTAGGATCAATTAATTGTACTTCTAACGGGCCTGTATCTTTTTGTACGAGTACTTAGGGAACCCGTAACGGTTGAATCTCTGAATTTTCGAAAAGAAAGATTAATCGACTTTTATCACTACCACGTACCTCATTGTCAACTTCATTGACATCGATCTCGTTTTCATCGGTTTTATTACGGGCATGAATTATTTTTGTTTTACACATAGCGAGGCTAGTTTGTGTAATATTATGTCAAGATCTTGGCTTAAAATTTGACGAGCAATCGCGATATCGTATTTTTAAATAACTATCAGCCAGGACATGAAAAATTTATCTCTAACCACTAACACCTGCAACGGACAAGATTTGAGCGATACGTTTGGTACCAACATCTCTTATTCCTCGCATTACTACTATAAATCGTTCTTTTGCCAGAAATTCTCATGACTACGGATTCTTTAATTAGCGAACACTCGGCTCCGAAATCGGGGTAAAATGGAAACGACTCACCCGGATGGCTTGATCTACCAGTTAGCGCGTCCACTACGTAGAAGTCGATTCGACACTCGGTATTGAAATTACATTCAGGGCACTGCTTTGTAAAGGATTTTCCCCCATAATCAGATTGGTAGCTGCGCACCATGCAGCGGAGTCGAAAAATTGTTAGGTTCCACACTCGATTTTTTGCACTAGCGACGGAATTAACTCGCGCACGATGGTCGTAAGCTCTTGCACTGTTATAACCGGCACTGATCCCACTTCTGATGTCGGGTTTACATTAGAATTAGGGTTAGGGGCGTGAAAGAAATCTTCGTTTGGGTTACACGTTGTCGTTATGCAATAGAGAAGACATTGACTAGTGTAAATACGATTATTATAGAACCGGACAAGTAACCGTGGTAGTTAGGTACTCGAGAAACTAATGACAATGATCCTAGATTCAATAACGAATCCGCGGTCGACGGGATGATAGATGAACGTACTCACAAAATCTAAGTCGGACGCGTGATATTCACTGGTCGTAAAGAGTTACTCCTTTCATCAATGAGATCGCGAGCGAGAATGCCTTTCCCGTCCCGATGATGCCACAGAGGAAAACTATAATGGGGTGTCTAAGAATACGAGATCATCGGATTCGTCGAGAAAAGCCTTCGTTCAGAAAGTAAGGGAAATTGGCGTTGCTGCTAATTGGTCAATCTCCATATCGGTGGTTAGAAAAAGATGCTAGCCGCCCTCGAGGGAAAGTTGCTAGTGGGAGACGCCGCTCGTTGAAAAATATGTCTGCCCTATCTTCCCGTAGTTGGGACAAAGACTGTTTGTCTGTTTGAAGGACTTTAGTTAAATAAACCTTCAGATGTATAACGGGCCCTCGGGCTAGCCGAACATGTACTGCGGAGACGCATCGACATCTGGCAATCATCTTACTCGAAGAATAGGGTCTGCGTGTGGCGAGCCACGGGACAGAAACCGTTGGAATGTTTACTGTCGCGTGTCGCCACGAATATTTCTTTTAAGGAGAGCTATAGAATTACTCCATACCTTTGTTAGACAAAGCGTTCATCCCGTGACCGCGGCTACGTTCGGCGACTGACTGCCGCCTCGAGCCCAAGCTCATTATCACAACTCTCGAACAATTACAATCGGATTGAATAACTACAATTGTTCAATTACAGACTCCGGTGTTCTTTCATCTCCGACATATATATATGTATAAGATTTATAAAATGAATGCTAGGTAAAATGTCTGTGATAAATAATTCCAATTAAAATGGAAAAATTTTTAATTGCATTGCTTCGACTATACATATACATATACTTAATGTGACTTACTTTGTATGAGAAAAATTCTGTTTGTCAATTCGATTTCGAGAGCTGATAATGCTAACATACGATGAAACGATAACAGAAGAATCCGAATATTCAGAACTTTTCACGATATATGTCAAATAATATTATGAAATAAATTAAATAATTACCCCGCATTGCTTCCAGCGTACGTGTTCACGATTCTCGGCAAAACCGAATATGGCAGCAGGAAATCAACCAATCACAATGTTTATTCGACCAATCGCGGGGAGACGTAGTCGCTAGGAGAGACGTCAACGGGAGTCGTAAATTCCCGTTACGATTATAACAATCGACACCACGACTTGATCGATCCCCTGATTTCCGGTGAGATAATAGGGGTGATTGAGTTTGTATAACACTGTGATTCACAGAATTATAAATTATATATTTCCAACACTTAGATTACACTGATGAGCATAGATAGAGAGATAATCACTTATCGCACGAAGATAAGATAGATATGTACGTTAGAGCAGGGCTCTTGTAATTGGATTCAATGTATTAGTGGACGTAGCACTATAAGATATTTAGGAGAGGAAATGTAGGCTCGACAATACCGAGACCGACTCTCGCGTTGTGCTTAGACTGCCCCGCTGGGCATTAGCGTATACTTAGTAGTTGACTTTTCCAACGATGTAGAAGAAGTGAAGTTAAGTGACGATGCTGTGTCAGAGGAAAGCTAAGGATGGGTGTGTCTAGCGCACGGGACCATCGGATTTGTTGGTGACGATTTTAGTTAGGAGAGTGAGGGAATTGGCTTCGTTGTTAATTGGTTAAACGAAGGGTCTTAACCGCTCTCGAGAGAAAGTGGTTAGTGGGAGGAAAGTTGCAGCATACGTGAGAAAAACTAACTTTCCCTTGTCACGCCGTGGTAGACAAGAGTCTTTAGAAATTCTTCGGAAACAGACGTTTGTTTGGTTTGAAGGACCTCTACTAGGAAATTCCTGAGATTTACGGAAGAGCGGACATCTGGTGTCCGTCTGGCCCGCGGTGTGTGACCTGGGCCAGGCAGAGGGTCGCCCGGCGTAACACATAACTTCGGAAGGAAGTAAAGCGCGGGAAGAAATCGCGGCATCCAGCTTCCTGCGAATCTATTCTTGATCTCGATGTAAGCAGTAATCTTTCGATAATCGTTTTGCAAAATGGCGTGCCTTAAACGAAGTGTATAGTAAAATTCGTATTTGAGAGACGCATAAATAAACAATATCAGGCTATTTCCCGCGAGAAATTCACGTACGGTTGCAACATAACATGTCACGTATGTATTTTCGTCGAAAACTGATTTCGAGGGACGTGTATATGTACGTATCAAGTTACTTGGCGAAAGTTCAACGACAGACTGTGACTTTAAAACAGTAAGTATGTAAGCCTATGTTTGTTGTCCGAGAATTGGAAGAATCTGTCATGTTTTGTTTACGTCGGCTGTAATGGAGTGGTGTTTTTGTCTTGTGGTAACTGAATATCTCAAACAACAAACTCGAGATTTCAATCGATCTTCGAAAAGAAGTCATACCCATTGACCTTGGGTGAGTTGTGATTTCATTAACTTTTTAATTCATAATTGATAACATAAGGTTATTGTAAGACCGATGAAAATATGGATAGCAACCAATTGCAATTGAATATCTGGCCTGTCTTGCACTATTGAAATTTTGCAAGTCACTAAAGTTACCAGCATTAATATGTTCCCTTGCACAAGTTTGACGATAAAACAAATGAAATTTTACTAATTGCAAATTATTTGATTATTCTATTTAACGAAAAATTATAAAATCATAAAATAGAATTCTATATAACCTGTAAATCGTAACTTGTCAATCTACTAGTACATATATTATAAATTGGTAAACTTTTGTGTGTGGGGGAGGGGGTGCTAGATGTAACACTGATGCGACATTTTGAAAAAATATTTAATTATAATCATGAAAGGCGTTATTGAAATATTGAATTTTTATTAATGTTCCTTGCAACTTCGAGTTTGCGTACTATATTTAAAATGTACATAAGATATAAAGTATATTGACAAGTAACAGTCACAAAATTGTTTCAAATGAGGATAATCATCCTAATATCAACTTATCAATTGTGATCTGATAAACAAGAATTCAAAATACAGTTAAACTGTGTTCTACATACAATAATCTTTTTCAGATGAGATTTAAATATATGAACATATTGTGACATATTGTCCATAATAACATGAATAATATAAAGTTTCGTATTACATATACTCTATTTTTTAATATATTCTGCATATCTCATTTTATGACAACAGACAAGCAAACTATATTCCCATTATAAGCTTCGCTCTAATTTCGCATCGTTTCACCTGAATATATCGTGAAATTTCATCCCGTCAAAATTTTGCGTCAATCTTTTTTATCTTAAAGGATTAAAGACAGTTGCAAAACGCCACGGTGTTTCGGGGTTTGTTTAAATTTCCGCCAAATGAAAAAGAAGTTTCGCGAAAAATGGTAGTTACTAACGGCACGTCTGGTTACAATTTTCGTTTACAATACTTTTGGCGAGTAAATATGACGTACTGGGTCGATACTAAGTAGTCGGTTGTCCCTGAAATTTGAACTGTTGAGAACGAGGTAATAACAGGGTGACTGGTTTGTTGCTGTGTAACGTATACACGTTTCTGAATAGTTTTCTACTTTAAATGAAATTAACTGCTACCCGACGGAGTTTCGACGTAGCGATAAACACGTCACTGAAAAAAGCGACGAATGGGAATGGAAAATACGTAAAGATTTTTTTGACAAAATAAAGAATCATTTTGTCAGATTTCAAGAAGAGTTTGGGTAAATTCAATTTATGCTCTTTGCTACTTGACTTATGTTTATAACACTAAAAGTTATCTTTACAAGCAGCGAAGTGATTTAGTTTCATCCGTTGTTCGGTTGCTTCCAATTTTTTCATTTTCACATTGCGTATTACAATATTGATGTTAAAATATTATTATAGAAAAACATGTTAGCAACTTAATTTTCTATTTGTTCTTTTCTCTGTTTTCCTTATTCTGTTTTTGGATTTGTGGTGGATGATTTAAATAATGACGTGACGAGTTGATACTTGATATTGTCAAATATATTTAAAATTATTCCAAATACAGAATTAATCGCACGGGAGACAAAGATTTTGTAACGAATCCTAGCGGCTGCCATTTGTCGTTCACGCGCTGTTGCCGATACCGGATGCGCTAATGTCACGTAAAATAACAAAATAAAAAAAGAAATTTGAGGTGAAAAATAAAAAAAAGAAACTTTATTTTTTTTCTAACAACAATTCACTTTACAATCCACTTCCAAACTCTAGGCGTGACTTTCCAAGACTGAAGCTCTTATGATTTGACTTTCGATCGAATCCGATTACTTTCTTTTGTCATCCCTCAACATCCCCACCATGCATTTGCATTTGCTAGGTGTCCGCGACCGTTGCCACGTGCTCTTTCTTCTAGAATCTTCGGCGGAAGGACCGTTGGGATGTTGATGGTTCATTAGACACTTCAGCGATATTGCCGCCGATTGTCGCCGAGTGCCGCCACATCTTTATTTCCATCGTCAGTCCATCGGATTTGAAGTATGCCGGTCGTGACACTAACATTGTGGCGTCAGAGACGACGCGTTTTGACTCGCGAAAGGCGTTTTCGGTTTGCTTCGACCACTCGATTCGCCGCGAACAGCTCGTACGTATCTTTGTTCGCGGATCCGCGTAGTTTGTTGCACGGGTATACGTTTATATTGACACCGGTGTTCACGAGGAAAGAGATCCTTGGTGCCCTGTCCGTCACGAAAATGCGACGGGATACTAAAGCCATCGCCACATGCCGCGTTTACGGACGGCTGGTCTCGTTTCACTGGGTCCAGTTGCAAGGGGCCCGGCACTTCCTTGCGCGGTCTCGAAAGGTCTCGTGGTAATAGCAGAGACCAGACTTCTGCGGTCTGTCCTTCGAACTTGATATCAATCTTGCCTTCCGTATGTAGAATAACGATGTGAGGTGGATAGTGGGTGAAGGTGCCCACAAGAAATACTCTTGATGTTCAACAAAAAAGTTAATTAAATTATTAACAATCAACAGTCAACAATTTATGATCAACAATTAACGACTAACGATTAACTGTCAACAACAATTAACGATTAACGATGAACGATCAAAAACAATTAACGATTAACGATGAACAACAATTAACGATCAACGATTAACGATTAACTATCAAGAGTCAATAATCACGTATCTCTAATTGCGTTTGCTTCGCTATGACGCTTAGCCTTTCGCACTCCGCAGCTCGGGGCAGAATGAATCTTTGATTCGAAACCAAATGGATTCTTTTCTTTGTTGCCCCTCGATATCTCCACTACGCACGCGTTTATTAGATGTCCGCAACGGTTGCCGCGTATGCATTCTTCCGAATATTCGGCGAAAGAACTGTAGGGATATCGATGGTACATTAGGCGTATCGGCTTTACGCTTTGAAGGTATAGCGCTTTGTGTCGCGAAGCCGTTGGAAAGTTCCATGGTCGAGTGCCACCACAGATGCATGACGATTAGATACAAACGCTTCAAGTATTACAATTAATAGCTGATACAATTGCAACAAAACAGATGTCCTTTATGCAAGACTACTGAAATTACACAGCTACAATAAAATAAGGAATACGTCTGTACTATGGGAAACATAAATAAATATACACATAGTAGCTTATACAACATGTATGTGGAGGGCGATTAAACGCGTTGTTGATTAATGACCAGACGAGTTGATACTTAGTGTAGTCAAATGTATGTAATATCGTGATGTAATATGTTCACAAAGAGTGGACAATAGAGATGTTAATCAGACAGAAAAGACGATTGTGGCTTAACTTGAACTATTCATACCAAACGTACAGAACACAGCGCAATCCACACTCTCTCGGCAACGCCACTCGCAACCTCCGTCTCCGCTCAACTCGCACTCTGCCTCTCGACTCGCACACTGTTTCTCGACTCGCACTCTGCTTTTCGACTCGCACACTGTTTCTCGACTCGCACTCTGCTTTTCGACTGACTGTTGTCGCATTCTATTGCCCTTTTCCTAGGCCCACCGCACACGTGTTCTGCAGACGCTCGTGGCCAGGGTCACGTAGGTCTTTTCCACGAAACTATGCACTTGAAAAGACCGATGACACATTGATGGGCCCGACGGCGCCCCGGCTCTCGCGACACTGTTCATAGTTCGTCCGACATTTCCCAGGCCTTTCGTCCACGATACTACATTCGGCCATCCTGCAATAACATCTGCCCTCAGATGTTGCCTTCTATCTCGCTGTCATCAGACGCGTCACTTTCGGCATTTAGGACCCAAGGTTTCATAAAATCGAGGTGTGCACGGGTCCTTCCTCAGGTACTGCTTCACACGCTTTCTTCTTTTCTTGTAATTTCGCAGGTTCCCTTCTAGCTTACCTATGTTTCGTTCGGTTAGGCTACAGTCAAGGCAGTTGGATACCACGTGTTCGACCCTTTCGCGTAACCCCTTGAACCAGAAGTCCTTCTTGACCATAGCTTCTGTTTTGGTAACCTCGAAATGCCCACGCTCGTGCGCTTGCCTGACTACCTGAGCCCGCATCGCCTTCGATACTACTATTAGCACATCGTCCTCACACTCCTTATACAAAATATTGTTTCTTACTACCTGCCCATCGGCCTGACTGCACGTTGCGGCGTCCAAAATCCTACGGACTTCGATGTCCTTGTTCCGTGCCCTTCTCAACCGTGCAATCAGCCCGTCTTCACTCTCCGTTACATACATAGTGCTCGGCAGGGGGTTCCTACTCGGAGCATCTACATGCTGCATACTTTTCCCCGGCCGATGACACACCTGATACTTAATCTCGCCTAGTAACAAGGCCCATCTAGCCACACGCACACACAAATCTTTCTTTCTAACTACACCTATCGGACTCGCATACTCCGAGTCTGACGATTTGATGACACCCTCGTTTGTCCACGCTTCCATCAAATCATCTTCTTCCTTTCTTTCCGACGGCGCCAGTCTTCGCGGTCTTCGCGCTACCGGCTTGTCGCTTTCCAAAACTACTTTTTCGGTTATTCCGACGTCTCGCTTCTTCTCCGGCCTATACCCCCTAACGATATCGCGAATCGCTTCACGATAATGCGGTTCCCGTACGTGTGTCAGGTCTGTTTCGTCGGTCTGTTCTACCGCGTTTATTCTAAACACATCCGACACGTCTTTGTTAGTCTGTTCGTCAAGCCGCAAGAATGTCACTTCGCCCCGTTTAACCCGTACCTCTACCTGATCCAGAAAATCAGTGCCTAACAACAGGCCGTGCTTCGGCAATATTTTGTTTGAAACAACGTGCAAAGTGATTGGCAGTTTACACCCATCAACCGTCATTACCTTAGTGAATTCACCCCAGGTCTCATTGCCAGCGGAACCAAAACCGTCGAACTTGAGCTTGCATTTACCTAGCGGCGGTGACCCTAACCTCGCATACTCGTCTGATCGAATGAACGTGAGATCACTACCCGTATCCACTAGTGCCACAAACCTACAATCATCTATCGTCACTTCCTTCACATACTTCCCCTTTTCGGATCTTGACACTACGCAAGTCTCTTCCGGTCGTGCCGTACACCTCGCTGCAATATGTCCAAATCCGCTGCACTTGAAACACCTAACACCTTCTCCCCTCTCCGGACACTTAACACTTAGATGATCCTCACTACCGCAAATGAAGCATCTTCTTTTCTTCATTGCATCTACAGATTGACTGGGCTTCCCGTTCTTCTGGGTTTTAGCCGACTTCACAATCGACTTTGCTCTGCGACTCTTCTGCTCTTCGTACATCACTAACCTCTTCCTCAACTCTTTGATTGACGTCGCGCCGTACAATACAGCCTTATTGTTCTCGTCGTCTATTATTCCATCCACTATGTATTCCACCTTTGCTTCCTCCTCCATGTCCACATGGCTGGCTATTTCGAGCATGCGGTACATGTAAGCCAAACATGCTTCATCACTCTCCTTTTTTGTTTCTTCAAGTTTCTGATGAACTTGCCTACTGTTGACTTTCCTCGAAAATTCTTTCACTAGCCCCCTCTTCAACTCATGCCAAGTCCTGGCATGACACTCGAAGCTCGCAAATATTTTCGCTGATCCCTTCAGCAGCTTCCTCGCGTAGACTGCCGTCTGCCCATCCGACCACATGCACGTATCAGCGACTTCCTCGAACGACTCGAACCATCGTTCAACATTTTCACCTTTGTCGCCACTAAACGACTCTAATGCATCTTCGACGTCTCTAAAACTCAGTGTCGAACCAACGCATGCCCTTCGACAGCATTCGTCACGGTCCTGATACACCCTTCGCGTATCTCTCTTGTATTCTCTTGCGTTTTTCTTGTCATCTTCATCCTCACTTTCGTCGTCGCTTTCTTCTTCCGACGATATGTCATTACCATCCATGGCCGCTCGTAGCCGTGCGCGTAATTCTACTTTTCTTCCCGTCGTTTTTAAACCCAAACTAGCGAGGCGCTCCTTCAACTCCTTCGTATTCATTTTCTCAACATCCTCATCTTCGTTGCAATCACGCTCAGCTCTCTGTACATTTTCTAAATCTCGTTGACCGGTTAGCTCTTCACCGCCCGTCGATCCCTTACGATACGATTGTCCAGCCCTACACGCCCGATTTAGCCTTGCCATCAGCACTGACCTCGCACCCGATATAGGGAGGTTCATTCGCGCGAGCTTATTCCTCAGCTCCTCCAGCGTCGAACCCTCTTCACCCGACAATCGTTCGTCCCCGACATTGGCCATTTTTCACACAACACAAACTTAAACAGTCAACGATATCGTCTTTTACCGCACCGCGTACCGGTAAATTCACAACTAGCTCGAACAGCTCTGTTAAACCGTTTCGTTTTCTGTCTTGTCCAATCCCGGCTGAGCCCCCAAAAATATGTAATATCGTGATGTAATATGTTCACAAAGAGTGGACAATAGAGATGTTAATCAGACAGAAAAGACGATTGTGGCTTAACTTGAACTATTCATACCAAACGTACAGAACACAGCGCAATCCACACTCTCTCGGCAACGCCACTCGCAACCTCCGTCTCCGCTCAACTCGCACTCTGCCTCTCGACTCGCACACTGTTTCTCGACTCGCACTCTGCTTTTCGACTCGCACACTGTTTTTCGACTGACTGTTGTCGCATTCTATTGCCCTTTTCCTAGGCCCACCGCACACGTGTTCTGCAGACGCTCGTGGCCAGGGTCACGTAGGTCTTTTCCACGAAACTATGCACTTGAAAAGACCGATGACACATTGATGGGCCCGACGGCGCCCCGGCTCTCGCGACACTGTTCATAGTTCGTCCGACATTTCCCAGGCCTTTCGTCCACGATACTACATGTATTTAAAATTATTTGCAGTACAGAATTAGTCGTCGTTCGCTTAGTGTTGCTCGATATGTGTATACAAGGTAATGCTTACGTTCGTTCGATATTAATTCGCTATAAGAATGTTCGACACTAACTGTCTTAACGATCGTGTTCTTTTATTTATACTCGGGGGAGTATCGAAAACTTTAAATTCAACCTCGGTTGACGATTGCACGTAGCGGCAACATTGTTTTGCCCGGAGTTTGTTTATCGTTACGCTTTGCTTGTCACGTAAAAGTAATGGGAAAATAATAATAAAAAAATGTTGGGTTCTTGAACCAGAGTTCGAGATACCTCTATTCTATAATAGGATTACAAGTGTGCGATTAAACTGTTACCGAAAGACTGAAGCCTCGATCAAGAACCAGCCCTTCTAGATGTTCGTTTATCTTATGCCTACGTGCCGAATTCATAATCCTTTATTTTGGGAGTCGGTATCGTGTGCAAGGCGGTTCAGGTTTCCTGAGTCGGTTGGAGATATTTGTTGACGTTACATTCCCCCAGTGTTAGAGTGCGGCTGGTCCTCCAGACTCTTATTTTCGGTGTAGTGCCTCCTTTTGTATGCCCTTTTGGAATCTTACATGCCTTGCTTCGAGGATGACTGAATTGGTGTCTTCAGGTAATTCTCGTAATGGTTGTATTTCAGGTGTGGAATATGTGTTTAAAGGTGCGCTAGGTGTCTCTATTGGTCTAGAGATATTGCTTATACCTGTGTCTTTTTTTTTCTTTGGTTTTACAACATAATACGCGAATACATAATTTGGAAGGTAGGCATTTGCTTATAATATCGAATAATCCTATTTTGTTAAATATACATATGTTCCTAGTAATGCTAGATCAATATAACTAATAATTTATAAGACACTTAGTTCCTATTTCTTAAGACTTCTAATTCTATGTTCATAATTAAGAGAGTTTACTTCGTTGGAAATTTGATTGAGGTGCATTCTATACGATTATACATTATTAATGATTTTTGGAGCGTTTTCAATTTTTGTTAGGATTTCTTCTAGACTGTCAGTTAAGCGTAAAGCTATAGTTTTGAAATTTGTTTTGTAAGTTATATTGGTTTTTAAGTTATTGTTTTCATCAAAAAATTTATCTATATTTTTATTCATTAATTCTAAATTATCGTTATCCAGAGTTACAAATAGACTTCTAGAAATGAATCCAACAAAATTCAATGACCCTCTTCGGTAACAAGTGTGTGTCATAAATTTAATATGCATGATTACATTGTCTAAATTTCTTTTGCGAGCGCGTGTAATCATTTCATTGGAATACGGGCATTCACTTTTAAAATGTTCTGTTAACATTAGTCTAAATCTTTTAATTTCGCTGAGTTTTGCATATATATCCTTAATGTCTAAACCTATAATTACGTTTACAGATTCGCTATATAAGTATGCATGAGCTAATTTTTCTTGATATATAGAACTACCATTAAGGGGTATAACGTTTAGCTTAGCTAACTATGAAGAAGGTGAAGATCGTCCTGGAAAGTAAGGTTTAATACGGTTACCATGTATTTTCCTAATCGAGTGATTTACTATTATTTCATAATAAGGGGTTTTTCACTTTTTCAATGGTGTATGGCCCTGGCCATTCAGTATCTATCTTGTGTTCTTTATGATCGTTATGAATTAATACTAAATGTCCTTCTTTAAAAATAGATTGAGGTTTGGCAATTTTAGAGAAGTTTCTAATAAATTTTCTATAGTATCCAGCTAGCCCAAGGAATGATTTTACATCTGTAGGATTTTTTGGTAGTTTGAAATTCTTTACTGTTTCTATCTTTTTAGGGTTAGGTTTTACTCCATCTGCTGTCACTACATGTCCTAGATATTCTAATTCGGGCTTTAAGAATTCACATTTATCTGGTTGTATTCTTAGACCTACTTTCCCGAGTCTTTGGAATATAATGACTAAGTTTTTAGTATGTTCTTCTATCGATTGCCCGAATATAATGATATCATCGAGATAAACGAAACAATGATTGTTAATCAAACCTCTTAACGTGGTATCCATCATTCTTTGAAAGGTAGCAGGTGCGTTCTTGAGCTCGAATGGCATTCTATTATAGTGGAAGTGTTCTTGTGGTGTGCTAAATGCAGTGTATTTCTTTGAATTCTCGTCCATGGGTATTTGATGGAACCCTGAGGATAAGTCTAAAGAGGAGAAATATTTCGCATTTCCTAGCTGTGATAGTATATCGTCAATGTCAGGTAGTGGATACGCGTCTTGGTCTGTTAGTTCGTTTAACTTCCTAAAGTCAATCACTACTCGCCACTTTTGTTTCCCTGATGCGTCGATTTTCTTTGGAACGATCCAGACAGGAGAGTTATAGGGGGAGTCGGAGGGTTCTATAATCTCTTTGTTTAACATTTCAGTCATCTGTTTATTTATTTCGGTTTTATGATGTTCGAGAGGACGGTAGGATTTTACGTTGATGATCTTGTTAGGCAGATGATACATTTACACTGTACACGTGAATGTGTGTGTAAGCTTCAGAGGGCGTCCAGGTCTCAGTAGAGACAAAAGACGATTGGAGGCTGTTAGGAGAATCTAGAGGAGGTGGTTGACAACAAGCGTGCGTGCAAGAAGGTTATCGAAGTCTTCAGAGTGTAATATATATATGTATAGCTGTTGTGTGCGAAATAAAGTAAACTATTTGTATTTTCGAATCCTCTCTATACCTTAACATGGTAGCAGAGCGTGGTTACTAGTTTTGCAAGCTATTTAGTGCGTGGTTTTTAGTCTTGCGAGTTTAGTAAGGGAAGAAACGTTCAAAGAATATAAAATAAAAGAAAAAATACTTCAAGCACGTAGGAACGCTTGAGTAAAGAATAGGAAATCAATTAAAATGGAGAGATCGGAAATTATGCTATCGATATTTGATGGTGAGGGTTACGGTATGTGGAAGAAAAGAATAACAATGTTTCTGAGATATAAAGAATGTGATATTGTTATAACTAGAGTGAAGACTGAAACAGACAATCCAGACTGGGATAAAATGGATCTGAAGACGATAAATATAATTTACAGTGCCTTCTCAAATAGACAATTAGAATATATTAGGGAAGAAAAAACAGCGTATGAAATAATGAAAAAGTTCGACGAAGTGTACTTGAAAGAATCGACGGCACTAGATCGTGTGCAGAAGGAGATTGGAGAAGATAAGTCTTGATAAATATAGTGATTCAGCATCGTTTTTTAGCGATCTTGAAAAATTAATAAATGAATTAAAAGGTGCAAGCGCAAAAGTGAGTGAGAGGGAAAAGCTGAATTACATGATAAATACGTGTTACGTCGCGTAACACTCTACCTAGCCCAGGCCACACACCGCGGGCAAGATGGCAACCAGATGTCTTCGGATACTCACTGCGTACCCTCAATAGTCTCAAGTATCTTCCATAAATCTTAGGAATTTCCTAGTCGAGGTCCTTCAAACTGAACAAACGTCTGTTTCCAAAGCATTTCTAAAGACCTTTGTCTACTACGGCTTGATAAGGGAAAGTCGGTTTTTCTCACGTATGATGCAACTTTCCTCCCACGAACCACTTTCTCTCGAGGGCGGTTAAGACCCTTCGATTAACCAATTAACAACGAAGACTATTTCCCTCACTCCCTTAGTCAAAATCGTCACCAACAAATCCGATGGTCCCGTGCGCTAGACACACCCATCCTTAGCTTTCCTCCGCCACAGCATCGTCTCCGAACATCACTGATTTTACATCCTTCGAACAGTCAACATCCTTCGACCGGCTTTACACCCGAAGATCAGTCAGTCTCAATCAAGCATCTCGTCAAGCGGTCAGCAATTCGAATACAGTGAGTCGACAAATCCATCAGTATACGCGATAATCCGTCTAGAGACTCAGGTCGCACTCATTCGTAGTCATCTCATAACAAATATTCATTTTGTGTTACACCGAAGTTGTTGGTTTGTGAAAATATATAATAACCTGTTAGCAACAGCGTTATCCTTCATTTAACTACCCTTATTATCCTAAACGAAATAAGGGATCGAGCGATTCGCGGCGTTGATTAGCAAATCGTAACGGGAATTTACGACTCCCGTTGGCGCGCTTCTTCGAGATCGCGTCTCCCCGCGAACGTGCGAAAACAATACGTTACCCGAAGAGTATAGCTACATAGCGGATATAATAGATGCAGTGAAAGAAGAGAAACAAACGGTAGCGTGCGTGAAGAATAAAATAGAAATAGCGGAAAGGAAAGATAAGTCTAATCGAGGAGAAATGAAAACTAATGCCTTTGCTGCAAAAAAGGAAGGATGCTTCAAATGTGGAAGAGTGGGATATTTTGCATGAGAGTGTCAAAATGGCGTCCAAGCGGGAAGCAGTAACAGTTATCGGCGTGGGTCAACACGTGGTCGCAGCAGAGGAAGAGGAAACAAAGGCAATACGAACAGGGAGCGTGGAAACTTCCATCGTCAATCAGCAGCCGGCACGAGCGAATATGGCAACTCAGGAGCAGGCACATGGATGGCAACAGCGCACGCAGCACACAGCAGCGAGATGAACGAGATAAGTGGTAACGAAATAACATGCCTATTAGATAGCGGTTGTACCGATCACATTATTAACGATGTAAATTATTTTGATAAATCTATCGACCTTAAAGAACCGGTAAATATATATTTGGGCGATAATAGATCGATAAAGGCAACAAAAGAATGAAATGTTATAAGCTATTTTGAAGCATTTGAAAAACGAAATAAAATAAATATGAATAAAGTTTTTTATGTGAAAAAAATGTCCGCAAACTTGATTAGTATCGGCAAGTTAACGGATAATAATAATATGGTTATTTCAAAAGGAAATATTGCAAAAATAATAGATGAGAACAATAAACTTACAGCTTTAGCGGTCAAAGAGAATGGTACATATAAAATGAAAAGTATATTGAAAGGAAGAAGCACTTAGTAAACAGTGGCGAACGTAGTGATGAGTAAAAAGGAAAGATGGCATAGGATGCTAGGACACGTAAATTTTAGATACTTAAATATTTTGGGCAAGTAAAGAGCAGCTAGTGACAGTCATACCGAATAAATTTGAAAAGGAATTGTTGAAATGTAAGGTGTATATAGAAAGTAAAATTCATAATTTATCTTTCAAAAATAATCGAACTAGGGCTAGGGAGATAATGGAAATTATTCATACGGACGTGTGCGGTATCTTTAAGACTACCGGATTAAATGAAGAGAAATATTTTATTTTATTTATCGATGATTATAGTAAAATAGCTAGGATCTATTGTATAAAATCAAAAGATAAGGTCTTTCATTCTCTCGTACAGTTTGTAAATGAAGTTGAGAACTTAACGGGCAAGAGGTTAAAAATATTAAGATGCGATAATGGAAGAGAATACTTAAACAATCGAATTTATAAATTTGCTAGGGATAAAGGTATCATAATAAATAATTGTCCAACCTACGTACATGAATTAAACGGGACAGCGGAAAGGTATAATAGAACAGCGATGGACATGGCGCGTTGCTTGTTAACGGAAGCGAAAGTACATAAAAAGTACTGACCGGAAATAGTATGTACAGCGGCGTACTTGAAAAATCGAAGACTAGCAAACACTGCAGAGAGAAAGACACCTTTTGAAATATTCTTCGAGAGAAAACCAAGTGTTGAAAATTTGTATCTATATGGAAGTAAAGTTTTTGTAAGAAGGCCAGAACAAAAAAGAGTTTCTAAATGGGATAAGAAGGCAGATATGGGAATTCTGTTAGGATATAGTGAAGTAGGTTAGAGAGTCCTATTAGGTGTAAAAATAACAGTAGCGACATGTAGAGGTCGTAGAAACAGACAAAAAATGTATCGGTTTTGAGGAGAATTCATTCGATGCAGTTAGCGATGATAGTAAAGATAATTTATTGGACAGCATGAATAAGGAAGAGTTAGAAAGTAGAGAATATGAAAATGATAATAGTTCTGAAAGCTTAAAGATTCCTAGGAGATCTACACGTAATAAGAAAACTCCAGTAAGGTATCCAGAAAAGGAAAACAGTAGTGAGATTCACGCAAATTATTGTAGAGTAGATATCCTTTGTACATTTGAGGAGGCGATTTGTTGTGAAAATAGTGAAGATTGGAAACAGGCTA
>NW_022884686.1:0-19557 GCF_011952205.1 Bombus bifarius | reverse complement strand
CCATTTCATATGTAATTACATGGAAATAAAAATCATTGCAAAAATAATTGATCTAATGACAACGGAATTTCCAATATTTTTTTGTTTCGTCACGTCTTTTTCATAATATATCTTTTATAGATACGTGATTTATTAATCGTTCGAATGGAAATAATTATTCGTATAATATTCAAATGATTCTAGCCATAAAATAAATTAAAACGATACCTGTAATGCAATCTGCGTATGACGTCAACCTCGATCTATGCTTATACAAGAAATTTTATCAATCAATGACTAGATATACAATAATCAAATATTATAAAATTTCCTGAAAACCTTTAGGTGTTAATATTAAGGTGTTAATATCTTTAATATTTGCAAGTTATTGTTTAGCGCTAATTAGTTAGAATGTAACAAGTGGTGTAACAGAATTGAGATAATTAAGCCACACGAACAATCTTATTTAGATCTTTTTAATTTTTTAATTCTCTTTTGCTCTAATACTTCGTAAAATTAATCTTCATTAGCTACTACACTTCATAGAATAACAAGAGATAATTTTTCTTATATAACGTTTCATTCATAAAATCTATCATTAAAGTATATCTTTATAAAAATATCATTCCATACTAACGGTATATTTGGTGTCATACGAGATAACAGTTACCAGTGATGACATATGTAACTTTATAAAGATATCTCGTTTTATTATATATTAAAAGAATGTACTCATTGCTGCTATATTTCAGATGAAAAAAAGGAGGCAATGATTTTACAGTAAATTCGTTCGTTTACAACTGATTCATTTACATTTCATGATAATACTGTGCATTCTGAATATGCTATGATTTGGTTTAAAATAATAAATAGTCCATTCTTGCATACTATTGCTCCAGCTTTACTTGTATTTTCGATATTGGTATAAATAGAAAGACAATTAATGTCGTTCGAGTCTATTTTCGGATCATTTATATTACGTTTAATCCATATAGTTATTATATGAGACATAGTATCGTAAAATTTGGAAGAATGAAACGTTCGTACAGGATGTACATTTTATAAGAACTCCAACAAATCTGCGTGTGCACCTAAAATACAAACTGATAGTGATTGTTCATAAGTTTATATACATTATCTAATGTCAATCGAAGGTATCAACTCTTTTTCTCCACAAGAGTACTTTTTCATTTATATGTGTTCAAAAATACACGTGTTCAACCGTGAAGCATATGTCACCTACAACGAAAAAGAGTTTTCCTATACTTAATATTTCCTTTATATACCTATGAAAATCTATTCTTCGCGTAGTATGAAATTATGAATAAATCTGGAATATTGTTCAATCTGAAAAGAAAAATAACTTATTGACATCATTCATTGATACGAGATTCAGAATGTTTGTTTTGTCTTGCAGAGAAAGAAGGCAGCCCTTTCTTTTAATGTGAAATAGAAAGCGAAAATTTGAAAACAGATTTTTTGGAAATTTACTTGCAAATATCGTTTTCAATATCGTGATTTTCTTCCCAATGGTACTGTACTTTCAAATTTTCCAGTATCGCTCTAAAAACAAAAAGTCGAACCTCGTTATTATTAACGTAGGCATTACAAGGAAGAGAAGTATTAGAAAGCAGCTCCTTTTTATTATGGATTTCTTTATAATCATGTAAATAAGAAATTCCGGAAATTTTTTCCTCAAGAATTTAATTCTTGTGTTTTGATTGATAATTATTACACTGCATACTAACTTTTCGCATACTGTTCGCGTCTAACAATTTCCTAATAATAACTACTTCAAAATTACATATGTTCTTGCACGAATTCAAAAGTACGTATGATACAATTACAATTGATTCTAAAATAATAATTATTTAAAGATATTAAGATACTAATTAAACGTTTCACTATATTTCAAAATCTGGAACAACAAATTTTTATTTATAAAAAATGAAACTGTCGTTTTATATTCTTTGTCATGATGCTATTTCTTATTACCATGTCGACATTTTTTAAAATTCATTTTGTTATCTCTACGCAATATGAAAATTCATATACTGCTTAATATTTTTTACATATTATCCATCCACCGCATGATATCTCCTGAAAAATCAAAATATTAATGTTATATTATTACAATGCTTCTTAAATTTCAATTTTTGACAAATTTGAAATCAAATATATTTTGCACAATTATTATTTATCAAAAAATTCTAAGTTAGTAACTTTCTTTTCAAATGGCAAATAACATATACTTTGACTTACCTGTAAGTTTTTGTTCCTAATCATCATTTCCTCTTATAGAACATCATTATTGATCTTATAATTACTACCGGTGTCATAGATATTGTAGTGGCTACAACTGAATTAATAGAAAATGATAAATAACTGTGTATAACACTAACACATAACTGTGTATAACAATGACACATAACTTTTACTTACATATCAGTCGATAAGGGATTACTGTGATATCCTGTTGATGTTTCTTAAGGCACTTGATTAGGTGTGATACGGTATCATTCCTTATGGTATACTGTAGATAAGTATTTTAGAAAATGACAAGAATAAATCTAAATTATTCAGAGGTTCCAGTTTCGGCTTAGACATAAATACAGGACCATTTGCAAAGAAGAAAGGGTGCGTTTCTACAGCCTCGTTATAGTAACCATGAATACCAATCTCTGAATTACTGGTTACTAAACATAAATATCCTATAAAATTTAATATATTTCTTTAATTTTTAATACATACATAAGTTAGTAGTTCTAAATTATGAATCATCCTACCTGTGATATTACACTTTTCCTTATAATATCATCACTCAAGTGAACAACATTAAGATCATGTAAACCATGTCATCCTATCTTACTGTGAAGATACTTAGTTATGTTATCTAACATTATAAAAATATCATCAAATTCAAGTCCTTTTATTCACATCACATGGCCACGACGATTTGGTTCTTCGTTATATAATGTTCTAAAATTTGTCGTACATATAGGATGTACAAACCGTGATATCAAGGTATCAGTTCTTCCTTCCCAAGGGGCAGTTTCATTAAAATTCTGATAGAATTAAAAATTAATTATTAATATTCTAACAATCATATATGTTAAATACATTATAGTCAACGATATATACCAGAGCGAATGTAGGGGTGATTCCTTGATAATTATAAATGTCATCAGCCCACATCATTGTGCCACTTCTTTGTACTCCAGCCTCTAGATTAACAGCCTAAACAAACATACAAAATTTTATAGAAGCTGTACAAAATATAGTATATATGCGCAATATTGAAGCGTTCAAGGGGATATAAAGGTAATGTACATCACATACACGTGTACTCTCATGCAACAAAATACAATTAGATTTAATAGTATAAGCTCTTTTATTCATCATAATAGATTCGAAATTTAAGTGTCTTACGAGGATGAGTAAAAAGTTACCCGCTCTGTCGGTGTAGAATTTATTTTAAGCAATTGTCAAAAAAGACATACATCATTTTTTGACATAATCACTCAATTTCTGTATACACTTTGTCCATTTGCTGAAGGACCTTCGTATTTTCTCATTAAAAAATGTTTTGCCTCCGACTACAAGAAACGAATCACAGCATCCTGCACTGTTTTCCTGCAAATCACCATTGCAAAGCGCCATTACTCGCGCAACGGTCACAAACGAATTGACGTAACACAATGAAACATACGCAGCAGCACTGAACAGATATTGACGTCATACGAAGAGTGCAGATGGATCAGTACGGTCGACAGAAGTTTTAACTATCTGGAGTGCGGATAAATTTTTACCGAGAGTCGTATAGGAATCTATAATCTGTAAGTACACCTCTGGCTGAATGGAAATTTCTCTTACATATAGTCAAAAATGCAGAAACAGTGTATTGAATTGGAAAGTGATAAAAAATAAGTGAAGTTTCGAGGTTGCATGTGATTGCATGAGTACACAGGACGTTTTTAGCGAATAAAAAATAATTTTGAAAGACACGAGACTTATCTTGTATTTCATGCACTCTCTGTGTCCGAATTTCCAGAAGCTCTCTATCTTATGAAGTGTTTTAGATTAGCCGGAAAATTTTGTATGTACATACAAGAAGTATACGATCTAAGTGGAATATTCCATTATTCTCTTGATACAACAGAAACGAAATTTACAGAACTTCTCAGAAAGTTGGTTTATTATTACCAAATTAATAGAATTAATATACGTTTATCATCTTTACATACCTAAGTCGTGGAGGTTTATCGTGCGTAAAAAATTAGTGTCGTTTCAAAGTTACATTTCGTACATTTTAAGCCTATAATTTGTAACGTACAAAACAATGTAAATTTGAGCTGTTTCTTATCTCCACAATGAGAAAATCCAACTTTACGTTTTTTACACAATGATATTTATGGAACAGTAATATCATATTATTGCATCGCTTGGAGAATGAAGTCAAGGTACGATGTGACCCTAGTGTAAACGCTGGGATACCCAGCTGTGCCGCACTTATAAGCATAAGACACAATACCTATTAAATACGAGGTTAATTCATGTTGTATCAGCAGTGGTCCGCCGCGGTCAGCCTGAAAGGATCGTTAAATTTTTAATCAAAGATACTGAAATATATCGATCGAATTGTATTGAAATTATACTTATATACAGTAATAATCTTCTATTGATTTGTGTATTGAAATGCTCCAATTTATAATGTACATGTTATATGTATTTTGAGCAAAACTAAGATTAGAAGGAAATTAGATTAAATACCATAATGAGGTGTGAGAAGTGGGCAAAACTATTGAATTGTGTTTATCTATTATTTCTAATGTTTAAGACGTCGATTTGATGTTAATTCGAATTGACGTGTCTTCAGATACCGTATAGTTTGTAGTAACTCTGTAACTTAATTACCGTACAAGAATCCTCTCCACCCTGAGCATGTTCGGCGCATATTATACCATCAGTGATATCAGGTGCATTAGGAAATTTGGAATAAGCTATTTTGCATTCGGCGTTCTTAATCACTGGCATTTGTACTTCCATTAATGCATTACGTCGTGGTCGTCCTACGAAGAAAATAAGAAAGATATTTAAGACTGGAACTGTTTAATTTTA
Organism: Bombus bifarius; assembly: GCF_011952205.1. NCBI lineage: Eukaryota > Metazoa > Arthropoda > Insecta > Hymenoptera > Apidae > Bombus > Bombus bifarius. The sequence goes on along the minus strand of NW_022884686.1, from coordinate 14,460 downwards.
TTATAAAATTGATATCACTTACTATATCTTAATGCTCGCTATCCAGTAACAGGGGGGTTATAGCCGACGAAGTTGCTCTTTCGTAGGGGCTCTTTCGTACAAATGGGATATACGTACCCTGAAAAATAAAAAAATAAATGAAAATGCAGGAAACGAATGACCAAAAGTATAAGAAAGAATTGTACACGCTTTATGACACAATATATGTGTACAGTAAGAAATTTCAGGATATGATACTTCAGTAATACTCAATAGCATATATATATATATATATTTGAGGACTTACTCGAAAATGGCACCTCCTCCACCGATCTAAGAATGGCAATATTATGATTGTGTATGTTTTCTATTCCATCCATATGTGCACAATGTGCTGCGGTCAAAACATGCCTAGCCGTTATCAGGGAACCTCCGCACTTCCATAGTGATTTGTCTGGGTTTCGGGGATTACGAAAACCTAATGCAGCGATCCATGGCCAAGCGCCTCAAATGCAATAGTCATAGTTGTGAATATACATAATTTTTTCTCACATAATGAGTAACAACGATTATTATCTATTCGATATTCGATCATACAGCAGACGATAAGTACATACGTACAAATACTCTGAAATAGAGATTTGATAAAGACAGAAATTAAATTTTTATTCCACTGGAATAGAAATGATTAAATAATTCTATATAATTTCTATTTGAACTATACTGAACTATAAAGTTCAAACGTGTAATTTCTGCCCTAACAGTTTTTGATCCCTATCCATATTATTACTCCTATATCAATTTTTTATTTCAAGCAAAAAGATACTCTTCCTAACATGGAGTAGAAGAAAGAAATAATTCAAGTTAATAAGTAAAGTTACTACCGATAAAATCATAGCATTATTATTTAGTCTAATTGAAATGTACATTGATGTGCTGTTTAATGCCTTTAAAGTTCATTCTTTGCAGTAAATGGCTTATTATTAATCGGAAAGAAAGACATAAAACGTACCAAGTTCAGCTGGTTTACTATCGACCACCCTGGTATGAGAGACGTTGCTAAAACCACAGTATGGTGGTCGCCAAGCCTTATACTTATACACAGTTTTTATTAAAATTTCTCTCTTCTCTTTGTTTGGATCGTCCGGACAGCAAACGATCGTAACATTGCCCTGGTATCTGCACACTGATCGTCTATAAAAATCGGTGGCTGTACGGTACTGTATCTGCCATATTTCTTGCAGAGGTTTACATTTTCTGTAGTCAAGGCACCTGCCTTCTTGATTGTCCGGTGTGGTACATTCTGGATCAAACAATTTTAAAACATTTATACAGTTCAAAGATGCGTAAGAAAGCGACACCGATTACTCAACTTTCGAAGTAAAAAGCCGATCAAGTCCACCGGATTGCCCTACAGACACGTATTAATCCGTAAGAGTTAGTCATCATGTTGATAATAATTATCTAAAGAAACTTTTCACGTGAAAATATAAAATTTTAATTGATTAGATATTGTGTTAGCCATACTTAAGAAAGAAAATGAAAATGAATGAAATGAAAGAAAAGGACTACCTTCAACCTCATTTTTTAAATAAACACTTTGTCAGTTTTGCGGTAAATAAATTCTTAGGAATTCAGGACAGTTTTTAGTGAATCATTTTGTTTCGACCGTTCGCGGAGAGACGCGATCGCGGGATAGCACGTCAACGAGAGTTGTAAGTTCCCGTTACGGTTAAATAATCGACGCCACGAACTGATCGATCCCCTTATTTCGATTATGATAATAAGGGTAGTTCAATGAAATTCCACAGAATTAACACAAATAAATTAATGTTTATTTCAACAACTTATTAACTAGAAAGATATAAATGGAACAAAAAAATGTAACTGCGTTTTGGTTGATAAGTAATGCGCGACATACCACGTGTGTTGACGGTTCGACTTCTCGAAAAGTTCTGAACGCCTTTCGATTTTTTTCGTTTTTTCTGGAAGGCGACCCCCACTACGTTCGGACCACGCCACATTCTTTTACGCGAGGTAAAATACGGGCCACGAGTCGACGTTTCTGGAAGTCGCCCTGCTTAATGAACCATGCGCTTGCCACTATAATGTTTGTTTGCCGGGCAGACGCGACGATCCGTCTGCGACATTATAGTGCCGCGATCGATAGTTAAGAATATGACCTATGGTAAGCCGCATGGCGTAACATTGAGAGGGTACCGATCAAACTAGCGAGGTGTGGTTGAAGTTCCCATCTTATTTCGTCTCGGTGGCTAGTTGTTCGGGTTTCTCGAGATCGGGTTGAATTAGCAGTGGGACAAGCCTTTTGACGCCCCGATCCAAAATGCTCTTTACCGTCTGAACTGTAGCTGTCCGGATGACACCATCGGCGCCTGGATGAACCTTGATAACTCGGCCCAGAGGCCAATGCATGGAGGGAACGTTGTCCTCTCTGAGGATGACGATTGTGCCCTTTTGGATGCTGTGTCCACCCTTGCTCCATTTATTGCGGTTGGTTAGCTCGTTCAAATACTCCTTATGCCAGCGGTTCCAAAAATGTTGTTTAAGCTGTTGGATATGCTGCCATTTGGAGAGTCGGTTCGATGGAATGTCCCTGAAATCTCGATCACGTAAGCACATTAATGAATCGCCAATGAGGAAATGTCCGGGAGTGAGGGCTAGGAGATCATTTGGATCGGTGGAGATAGAAGTTAGCGGGCGGGAATTGAGGACTGCTTCTATTTCTATGATAAGAGCATTACGGTGTTAAGCTCATATGTTTCTGTTTCTCCACTCGCGCTGCGCCATAATATCCTTTGATATTTCCGATCATCTGGTCGTACGAGGAATTGCCGATACATTTTCTCGATGTCGCCAGTAAAAAAAAAATATATATATATATATCATACATAAAAGCAAAAGACATTTAAAAGGAAAAAAATAATAATAATAAGGAACCTCTGATGGAAATGCCTCCGCAAACATTGTTCGAACGTCGATCACCGAAACCTAGGGAAACAACAAGAAAGGGAAAAACATCAAAATCGCAAAAACAATCATAAGCGTACCCCCAGCGGACCACCACCCCGTGGGGGACGGCATAAATAAGCAAAGCAACGTAGAGCAGGGCTCATTATTATTCCGGTGAACGTTCTTATTACGTTCATTATTCTTCGTTCATTATTCTTTGCTCATTATTATTCTGGTGAACATTCTTATTACATTATTCTTCGCTCATTATTCTTTGCTCATTATTATTCTGGTAAACATTCTTATTACGCTCATTATTCTTCGCTCATTATTATAGTGATCATTGTTATTACCGTTCATTATTCTTTGTTCATTATTATTGCGATCTTCGTTATTACGGTTCATAATTATTTTGTTCACTCTTTGTGTTCATTGTTACTACGTTCGTTATTGCGCTCATCTTTAGAAATTTTGTATAGTATTTTGCGCTTCGGTGTCTTTAGTTTTTCGGTCAAGAAAAGAGAGCCGCGACTAAGTAAAAAGAAAATTTTATCTTTGAACGCGCATTGTAATTGCGGTATAAATCTCGATAAGAATCTAACCTCGAGGGTCGTGAAATCCGATCTCCTACTTGAGGAAGGGAGAATGGAAGCGGCCATGGGTCCCTCCGAGAAGAACAGTGCAATGGCGGCTTGCAAACAATCGAAGACCAAGCCCCAACAAAATCAAGATGGCGCTAAGAAAAAGCACAAAAACCCAAAGGACAAAAAATGCTATAAATGTGGAAAACGAGGCCACATATCGTACAACTGCCATGAGGGAAAAGAAGACAAGGAAGAGAAAGACCCAGAAAACAAAGTGGAGAAAGGATCGGAAGATAAACCGAGATCCAAGGGACTTATCTCCACACTGGCTTTATCATCTATCAACCACGTGGAAAGGGACAGGATCAGCTATCTTGACTCGGGAGCCTCAAACCATATGACCCCGGATAGGTATCGGTTCGTGGACTTCGTGCCTGCGACTGGACAGATCCGGATTGGTAAGGGGTACCTTTTTTTTTTTTTTTTTTTTTTTTCGTGGAGGAAACCTTCATAGGCACCCCGCGCCCCTCCGGGGAGAGGGCGCTGGGTAGTGCCGGATTCTTACCGGCTAAAACCTCCACGGTGGCCTGTCCTGACGCCTGAGTCGAGATGCACCCGGGATCTCTCCCGAATTACTCCGGTTGCCCCCGGGCGTCTATCTCTCCTTCTTTGTCGAAGGGAGGCGTCCTGCTCTTCTTGGACCGCTGGGGGGGAACCACGCCCCCCAGCGCCTCGCTCCTGCTGCGTCATCCTGGGACCCCGTCCCCTGACGCCTCTTCCTGGTTCGACGTGGTCCTGGCAGGCGTGGGGCCCACTAACTTCTCCGAAAATTCTCCGCACCGGATCGGCGCACTGGCAGGTGCCGCGGACACCGCCAGCTGCCATCCGTCTATGAGAGAATATCAGATCCGTCGGGATGCTCACAGGACTCCGTGGGGGCCACCAACTTCTCCGAAATTTCCGCACCGGATCGGCGAACTGGCTAGTGTCGCGGGCACCGGCCAGCCGCCACCCGACTATAAGAAATATCAGATCCATCGGTGTTTTCCCAGGGTAGTCCTGTGTCCCGGGGGCTTCTGCCTGCCTCGTGCTCCTTGGATGGTCCCGGAAAAATGGCTTCGGTGCGCCTCCTTCCTTCTTTCGTCAACGCCTCACGGAGCGGTCACCCATCCTAGACCGCTCCGTGACCGCTGCTGCTTAACTTTCGTGATCGGCCGGGAACGAGTGTTTCCAGCGCGGCTAACGGCGTTGACTGGTAAGAGGTACCTGGAAGTCAAGGGAAAAGGCACGATCGTCGTGAAGATGACCAAAGCCTGTGGCGGGTGGAGTCTATCCTTGTCGAACGCCCTGTGGGTGCCTGAATTAGATGTAAATCTAATCTCGATCAGGCAATTGGCAGTGAAAGGCGTCACCACAGTGTGTACGAAGGATGAGGCCGTCGGCACACATGATGATGGGGATGTGGTATTTAACTCAAAGGTAGGAGACAACGTGTACTACCTAGAGACAATACCACCTGAGAGGCATGTAGCAAACGTTTCCATGGAGAACGATCAAGAAGAACCTGGAAATGATGACGACCACGCCGAGGTTATTGAAGCTAAGGCGTACAAAGGTATCGTGTCATGGCATGAGAGGTTAGGTCATCTACATGGGGACGCGATGAGAAAGATCCCTGTGAGGAACGTGAAGGAGGGCTCTAGGATACATGAGGAACCATGCGGGGTCTGCGTGAAAGGGAAAATGACAAAAGTACCATTTCCGAAGACAGCCCACCACATGTGTCAACGTCCTTTAGAAATAGTTCACAGCGATATTAGTGGCAGAACGCAATGCAAGTCGCTGGGCGGAGGTAATTATTTCGTAACGTTCATAGATGATTTTTCTCGTTTCATGCACGTCAGAATCATCAGTAGGAAGAATGAAGTACTCAAGTGCTTCAAGGAGTACCAGGCGGAGGTGGAGGCTTTACACCAATCCAAGATAAGTGCCCTTCAAACAGATAACGGGGGTGAGTACACAGGAGAAAACTTCGAGAACTACCTGAAGGAGAAAGGCATCTTACACAGGAAAACTGTTCCTAGAAACCCTGAACAAAATGGGGTCTCCGAACGAGCGAACAGAACCCTGGTCGAGATGTCCAGATGTTTACTCATCCAATCTGGACTCCCTGACTATCTGTGGGGGGAGGCTGTGAACACGGCATGCCACATAAGAAACCTATGCCCATCGGCTGCCATCGGAGACAAGATCCCACTGGAATTATGGAAGGGTAAGGGATGTGACCTCCAAGGGGAGATAAACAGACTGAGAGTGTTTGGATGCAGAGTCTGGTATCTAAAGAGCCCAAGCGGAGGAAAATTCGAGAGCAGAGCGGATGAGGGGATATTTGTGGGATATGACAGACAGGTCAAAGGTTATAGAATTTACCTACCGAAGATCCAAAAGGTGATAATATCCTGTCATGTCAGGTTCGAGGAGAACACGTTTCCCTACAAGAGCGCTAAGGCGGAAACGAACCATATAAAGGATAAGTCCTCGGAATGGATATGGGATGTAGAAACCTTTGAACATAGGGGAGAGAACATAGGGAGAAACTGACGTCGAGACACAGAGTGACGGAGAAAACGACGAAGGGGAAACCGACTACTTTATGGACAGTTTAACGTGTGAGGACAATCCAGTGAATACTGTGAGTGTACCGTCTGTGCCGAGGAGGTCGGCAAGACTACACAAACCAAGAATATGTGATTGTTGTGCTCACACTGCGACTGTTTGTAAAGCTCAAAACGTGTGTGTACCTGTGAATGTGTATGAAGCCCTGAGGGGGCCAGACGCTCAAAAATGGACTGATGCAATAAGGAAGGAACTAGACAATCTAAAAAGTAAAGATGTGTGGGACATTGCGCAAAGACCCTTAAATAAAAACGTTATAGACTGTAAGTGGGTGCTTGTGATAAAGAGAGACCCTGATAGGTATAAGGCTAGGCTAGTAGCTCGGGGATTCTGGCAGAGGCCTGGAGTAGATTATTCAGAAACCTTTAGTCCAATAGTAAAACGCAGAACTCTAAGAATTCTGCTTGCACTATGTGCGGAAAATGAGTGGGTTTACGAGCACATCGATGTGGAATGTGCGTATCTCAACAGCCCTCTGGATGAGGATATATACATGGAGCAACCAGAACTCTTTAGAGTTCCAGGTAAAGACAGAACTAAATTTGTGTGTAAGCTCAAAAAGAGCCTGTATGGACTGAAGCAAGCTGGAAGAATGTGGTTTAGACACATCAATAGCATTTTAAGAGGTATGAGTCTGAACCCATGCTTGAGTGGTCCATGTGTGTATGTGGATGCGTCTAAAAAATTTATTGTAGCTGTGTATGTGGACGACATCCTTGTGTTTGGGACGAATGAGTGGATTGAGATATTCAAAACTAGGATTAAGGACAAATTAGATGTTAGAATGCTAGGTGTAGACACTCAATTTCTGTCCATCCACCTGAGTAAGCCAAACAGCACCACTGTAGTATTCGATCAATCTGTACAGATAGGTCAAATGCTGGATCTGTTTGACATTACTCGTGAGGTTGGGGTGGTGGGAGTGTCGACACCGCTAGCTAGAGAATGTGAGGCTGGTTTTGATATTGAACGTGATGAGCCTTTCGACAGTAAATTATATGAACAAGCTGTGGGGCACATAATGTATGTAGCTACTGTAAGTCGTCCTGATGTTGCGTGTGCAATAGGGAAACTAAGCCAAAGATGCGCGAATCCGACTGTATCCGATTGGAAAGCAGTGAAGCGGGTATTCAGATATTTACTAAAGACCAAAGACTTGAAGTTAGTATACCAAAGGACCGGGCAACCTCTGAAGGTGTTTTGCGACTCGGATTTTGCGGGTTGTACGGTAGACAGGAAATCCAGGAGCGGGTATGTGTTCATACTCGCTGGTGGTGCGATATCCTGGCTATCCAAAAAACAACCGATTATAGCTCAATCGACGTGCGAAGCGGAATTTGTGGCAATGCAGGAAGCAGCAAGGGAAACAGTGTGGATTTCTTTACTGTTAAAGGAATTGGGTCAACTGTCATATTGCCCTCGCCCCTGCAAGATATTCTGCGATAATATCGGAGCTATTTCATGGTCAAAGGACGAAATAGTTGCTGAGAGTTCTAAGCACGTCCAAGTGCGTTACTTTTACGTTAAGAACTGCGTATCGAGGGGGATACTAGATTATACTTATGTACCTAGTCCTGAGAATGTGGCTGACATTCTCACCAAAGGCCTAAATAGAATTAAGACTCAGCAATTTACCAAAGCTATGGGGCTTGTAGAAACTAGCGATCAAAGGGGAGTGTTGAGAAATGTTAAGTTGGTACGATCGCTGCTTACTACAAGCTAAGTTGGTACGACTTCTAACGACGCTCTTTTGTCTTAGAAGTCGACCACGTTGTTCTATTGACTTGGAGATTCCTGTGTGGTAAGACGTGTTATAAGACTGAAATATATTGGAGAAAACGAATCTAAGTGAATCGTTATTTTATAAATCCAAAACCTTATTAAATAACAATCAAAGCCATGTGTCCTGGGTTTTGGTTATGGTGTATGCAAATTCGTCGGGCGGTAAGTTTGCCAAGCTTAAAGCGTTCTCTATTAGTTTCTTGTGTGTGGTGTATCTTTGCGTCAGTGTATCATGGTATAATGTTTTCATTTCTCCAGTTTATCAGAAATAGGAATATCCTTTTATAAAAAAAGAAAATTTTATATTTATATATTATATTTTTTTTCTTTCCTTTTTTCTTCTTCTTTTTTTTTCTTCTTCCCCTTTTTCTTTTTTTTTGTTTTTTTTTTATTGTTAAAACCTTTGTTTTATTTTAGGTTTTACGTACTTGTTATCAGTGAAAATAAATATTATGAATACTACTTGGATTGGAATTATATACATATATGCGTACAAAATCCATTTCTACATGTTAGATATAATAATATAACAATACTACGTAGATTAATACATAATAAAATATCCTTTTACTCCGGTTATATTTATTACTAACTCTCAATTAATCTATCTTAATTATTTTCTAACCACTTTCTATATTTATCAGCTATTTTATTTCTTCTTGTTAATCTGCGAAATCCATGCATGTACACTTCCTTGTATGGTGATTGATTGTTCACGAGGTAAGTTGCACTTTCACTGTTTTCGTTATTCGTTGAACTAACACGTTTTACATTCAAACAGTAATTGGAACACTCGTAATAAACTTCTTTTCTTTTTCCAAGTTTCCGCTATCTGTGTCATTCGACGAACAGTGCCACGCCTCCACAGCACCGTTATAACATTTAGCGATGCTGCTCTTTGCATTAAGGCAATTGAAGTTAATTCGTTCGTTTATTTTCAGCTGGTACATGGTGTTCCGCAAGCAGGGAGCCATAACCTATTTTGCATGTAGACCTTCTTGTATGATGATTACTTGTTTACAAGGTAACTTTCACTTCCCCTCTTTTAATTATTTATTGAATCGACATGTTGTATATTCAAACAATAATTGGAGTACACATAATAATTTTCCCTTTTTCTTTTTAGGTTTTCGCTATCTGTATTATTCGACGAACAGTGTTACACCTCCTTTTGATTTATCCATAATATAGTTATAACATTTAGTAACCTTGTATTTTGCACCGAGACAATTGAAACTAATTTATTCACTTATTTTAGGTAGCTGTCATACATTGTGTTCCACGAACAATGATCCATAACCTATACTTGCACGTACACTTTCTTGTATGTTGATCACTTGTTCACAAGGTAACCTTCACTTTCACTAGTTAATTGTTCATTGAGTTAACACGTTTTATATTTAAGCAATAATTGAAACACGTATAATAATTTTCCTTTTTCCTTTTAGGTGTTCGATATCTGTATTATTCGACGAACAGCACTATAACATATACTACCGCACTACGTTGCCCACTGAAATCGCTTTATTCATTGCTTATTTCGATTATGCGCTAGTTTTAACTTGTTTAAATGCACCGTTCGCGGAATCCCTTTTACTTCGATCTTGACGTTTTGGTTCTGCAAGATTTCTAGCACTTTGTATGGTCCAGTATATTGATCGGAGAATTTTCCTTTACTGGGTTCTTTTAGTAGATATATCGAATCTCCTGTTTTAAAATCTTGAGGGTTAATTCGTCGATCGTTAGTCTTAGTTTGGATTTTATCAAATTTTCTCTTGCCATTCGTTGTACAGTGTTAATTTTATTGAACAGATCTTCGAGATATTCTGCGCATGTTGGTTCCGTGTTCTCTTCGATTGTTACTTCACCAATAGGTTCTCTGGCTAGATGTCCGAAACTAATTTGTGCGGGGAGAATTTCGTTCCTTTCCTTCATTTTAGTTTTTATTTTGCGCCAAGACACAGGTTTACTGACATTGATCCAATTATCCAATTGCTTGCTAATAGCATTTAAGATACAAATTTTTGAGAGTGCCGCAGCCATATTAACCCAAAAATATTTTGTATATAGTATAGTGTGATACCATCCATATTTTCCTGGGGGAATCATAAGATCAGCACTACTTACTATGTTACCTACGTCAAATATTAGATGTAGTAACCAATAAAGTATTTTTAATCCAATTATAATCCAATGGCTAGCATATTTATTCAAGTTTTTATATATATCTTCGACTGGTGATTCCCTGTTTTCTCCCTTTTGATTTCTTTGAGCTCGTTGAACTTGCGTTTCTTCAGCTTGAAAATGTTTAGAATCCTTTTCCTTAGTTACCCTTTTTTCTTCTTCATTTATTTTATTCGCAGCACCTTTATTTTTCTCTACCTTTTCAGGATGAATAGTTTTACTGGAAGTGCTTATTATAATTAAATTATTATTTATTTGTATGGAACGTTTAGGAATATTTTTGGTAGATTTGGAATTATTCTTTGAATTTTTATTACAAACCTTTTTGCTTATAGATTCTGTTTTGGATTTAGGGATAGCTATATTTTTATTTTCTATAGTGTGATCTTCCTTGCAATTTAATGATTTGGCTTTGAGTTCGATAAAGTTTCCTTCTGATGGTTTTATAGAAGTTTTTGAGTGAGATGCACTCGCTATCTCTTTTCCTATTATGGTTGAAACATTCACGAAATTCGTGGAGTCTTGCTTTTGTATCTTTGCCAAGTCGAACGTGGAGAGGCGATTTGCACTTCCCAGCGGGTCCAATATCTCTGTGATGTTAGGCAGTGGATAAGCATTGCCTGTCGTCTCGTCGTTCAATTTCCTAGTTTCTGCTTTGTCTGAAAGTTCTTTGGCACTAATATTATTTATCTTGTTTGGTAACTCAGAAAATTTCTCACTCATGATCCTGTCTATGGCACCGTGCGTCCTTTTATTATTTAACGTGACATTATCCCTTATCACAGCAACGGAATGGTGTTTGCATTGAAAAGTTGATTGGTTGAAATGATCAGCATCTCTCTTTTGATTTAGATCTCTATCGAGGTATTTATTTATGCGTTTTTCTTCCCAAGTTATTGCTCTTGTTTCTTTCCTGACATTTTCTTCTATTCCCGGGTTGTTTAGATGTTTCTGCGACGGCGGTACAAATCTCCAGTCCTGGCGGTTGTTTACAGTATAGATACTATTGTATGGTGGATGAGCGTTGTTTTGGTTATAATTATCCGAAGGTGTCGGACGTTGGTATCGAATTCTATTGTTCACTTGTTTTAATTCTCGTGTTGCTTTCACGGCTTAGCGGTACGCATCGTCCAAGGATTGGTATCCTGCTATCTTTGCTCGTAAATACACCTCGTTTGGGAGCCCCTTAACGATAGCTTCCCTCGTGTCTCGATCTATCCTATCTTGAAATACGGTGCCGTACTCGTACCTTTCCCCGTTCATTATCGCCAGCCTGAGATCTTTGACGCGTTCTATGTAGTCCAAAATATCTTCTCCCGGTCTTTGAAATATTGTAGCTAATTCCCCTTTATATTCGTTAACCGTTTTTCCCGGACCGAACATATCTTTTAATTTATTCCCGAAATCGTTTAAACTTATTACTTCTGTGTCTTCTACGGCGAGAAACGCGTGTCCGCGAAGCTTATTCGTTAATAATTTTACTAACTGAGATTCTTGATGCCTAGGAACCATGTTTCGTGCACGCTCGCATGCTCTTAAAAATCGAAATACCGAGGGTCGATGTCCGTCGAACACTGGTACTGTCTCTATTGCATCTTTTAACTTAATTGATTGGGGATTAACTTCTATCGGTATTGTCGCTTGGGAAATTATCGGCGATGATACGGGTGTCTTGATTTCCTTTTTTATTTTCAGTGAACGCACATCGTCTTGTAATTTATTCATTGTTGTACTCATGTCGCGAAAATTCGCATCCCATGCTTTAAGTTTTTCCGATAACATCAAGATCATGCCTTTGTCCAACGATTCTAATTTAGTCGACATTATTTCTTAGGTATATATTTTATCGATAATCGTGACAACTTTAATCCCTTGTGGAGCGAATCGAACCGTTTAAACCAACTTTAATCCTCCGTGGAGCGTATCCCACCGCTGCCACCAAAAATTTATTACTTTACTCTGTTACGTATCTATTTGTTTAAATCGATCAAATTTAAAGTTAAATTTTACTGAAAAATTTTTTTTTTATAGTTTGAGTTTTGAATTTAATCGGAAGGGAAATAAATTGAAATGATATTATTGTGTATTTAATACTGATTTAGATTTCTAATTAATACGGTAGATGCTGCCACCAGAAATAGTCTAAGGACTATTTCAAAATATTTTATTTTTATGATTTTCTTTTACGCTTAATGGGTAGCGTTAACTGACGCTTAATGCAACTGGTAAACGAATTCCACTTTTCGGCTAACCTGCTATGCGCAGGGATACTAGCACGGGAGAGGATTAAAGCTGGGTACAATAAATATTTTTCCTCGTTGAACGGATTTTTATTTGAATGTAAAATGGCTTAGGTTATTATATATATATTTTATTAGCTAGATAATATATATTTTAGCATTGCTGGATTGGATAGGAATGTGAGATTTTTCGTTGTTTTATATAAATTTATTTTTACGTTTGCCTTCTTCTTCTCTTTTAATTTCGCTGTAGTAGTTTGCCGTTAGGACCGAAACTCAATTCATTTACTACGATGGATTCTGTCACCACGATTTTCTTGCCTTTTGAGTTTAATAATCAGGGATGATTCTAACGATCCTCTCTGTGTGGGACTCGTGTGATTTCGCAAGCCTTGCCCAAAGACGGGTAATATTTTACCAACAGTGGGAGGAGGAATGCGAAGATCAGTGGATGTTTCAGTAGTTGAAAACACCGTTCGCACAAGCCGACACAGCGGACAACTCTTTTGTTAAAAGTTTAAACAATGATTCTATCTTCAAAACCGTTCACGAAAATAAAACGAAATCGATGATAGGAAGTTCTAATTCAATTCTCGAGGGCAACGAGATTACCAGAGAAGAAGGAAATTTTCAAAATTAATTTTCTTACCTTGAGGAGTAGGTGCTGTCTGGTGGCATTGCCTCAGCCGCTCCGGTGGTCGTCGAAGTTTTGTTGAGTTTATTATTTGAACTCGAATATAGTTTACTATCAACTCTTACTTTATTTATCTATTTTAATACAGACTGAGCAATTCACTTAGCTGGATTAATACCGCAATTACAATGCGCGTTTGTGTTTAAACGATGAAATGAGGACTTCAAAGATAAAATTTTCTTTTTACTTAGTCGCGACTCTCTTTTCTTGACCGAAAAAATTAAGACCCCGAAACGCAAAATACTATACAAAATTTCTAAACGCAGTGACGAGCGCAATAACGAACGTAGTAATAAATTAATAATGGGCCGTAATAACAAACGATCACAAGAATTATGAACAAACTAATGAGCGAAGAATAATGAGCCGTAAGGAATGAACACTATAAAAAATGAACGAACGCAAATTATAAGAAGAATGGACACTATAATAATGAACAAAGAATAATGAACCGTAATAAGAATGTTCACCAGAATAATAATGAGCGCTGCGCTATGTTGCTACGCTTATTTATAATGCCATCCCCCACGGGGTGGTGGTCCACTGGGGGTACGCTTCCGTGGGAATCGGGATGTTGCAGTTTGGGCTTCTTGGAATCGTACGTGACAAAATGCAAATTCCAGTATTTAGTCTTGTTCTTAGTCCGCTTGATTCGTCCTGTTTCGTTTTATTTAAAATATACCGTGTTGTTCTCAGCCCAAGCGAAAGAGGGATTCCGAAGAACCCATGGGCGACTCGGGAGGACCAATCAAACGCATGCGGCCCTGTGATAAACCACGAATATCAGAGTGGTTGGAGGAACTATTCAACATTGGTGCCGAGGCCGTGTCGAAATTGGGCTTTGACGATTTGGTTACTTTCGACGAGAATTTCTTCGATGCAGAGACCGTCGTATTGGAGAGGGAACCCCCTCTGGTTGAAATCGTTGATACCGATCGTTGCGTGAAAGTTCGTTTTGCGAATGAAATTCCCGAAGAGGTTTTGGAGGCACATCTTCGTCACCATGCTTCTGGGAGAAAGGGAATTTCCCCTGTTGTGCGCTATTGGTGTATGCGTGAGTTCAGCGAACTTTATCCCGGAGCTCCTTGCTTCGATTTTGATTTAGTGTAGCTGCTTCAATTTCGTTGGTTCGCTGTTTGATGTTCCTTATTATTATTAATTTTTTGATGTATTTTGTTTTGTGTTCAATATATATATATATATATATTTTGAATGTGATAGTGCTAGGTTATCTATTATCTAAATATATATATATATATTTTGAATGAGATAGTGTTAGGTTATCTATTTTACGTTTGTTATTTTTTTCAATTTTATATTTCCCCCCTTTTAATTAATTATATATATATAT
>NW_022884685.1:0-33376 GCF_011952205.1 Bombus bifarius | reverse complement strand
GGGGCATGCCATGCGTTAGGTGAGATTATTCTCAATCAAAAATGAATTTTTGATCAATATCCAAATGTGTTATGATGTATATCAATTGTATAAATAACAAAAAAGGATTAATATATCCTTTCAAACTTTGCACGCTGCACTAAAATACAGAACACATTTACTCGCAATATATTTTAATACAGTTTCATTCGCTTGAAAAGATACAAAAGATTTTGATTGCAATATACTTGCGTCTGCAGTTTGCTATTGCCATCTTGCCCTCGGTGTACGGCCTGGTCTCTGATGTGGATTAATGTTACACGCTCGTCGGCCCTGACACAACGATTCCCTTTTCAGCAGCTTTTTCGTTTCTATTATAGTACCGCGGAGAGATTAGCGACATATAGACAATGTCGACGACAAAGGGCAAATGCCGACAAGCCGAAAGGGTCGGAAACTTCAATAGGCCTAACGGCCATCAATATATTTCGGCACCGCAGCCGTTGATGTTCGGTTAGCCACCGGAGTGTCAAGAGACAAGAGTCGTTCATCGACAGTTGTCACATCACACTACTGCATTAAGTTCACGTTAAATAATCATCCTTCATATTATTGTAGTATCTAGTTGTTTTAATTATTATACGTTTGTTGCAATTAGATCATGTTTAATAACCATTTTTTCCTCTTTAATTGGCATCTATTTAATTCATTTATCATTAATAAACTAATCATAATTATTTACAATACTACATTATAATAAATAAATAATCATCGATTTTCTGTTTAATCCATTGTAATAAATCCATCTATCAATAAATTATTACATAGGATGGAAACCATTGGAAATCCTAATTACTAACATTTCTGAATAAAGAAATTCTATAATATTCGGTTGCCAACCCAATACATTCATCCACACGTTTGCTCTCTCTATTCCGAGATAAAACCTCGACAATATGAAAAGCCAAATTAACGAAGATAATACAGAGAGCAGAGAATATTAACCAGAAGCAGAAGAGTTTCAAGAAAACATGAAACGCGGACCCAAACTAGGATGGCTGAATAAAGTCACACGAGAAAAGCATGACAGGTTGCTAATGGCAAGAGAAATGCGCTTAAGAGAAGAAGACGTTTCGAAAGATTAGAAAAGCGAAATGAGTAAACGAATGTTATTACTACCAAACAACTATGTGGCAGCGATAGAATCAGAGATCGTGTCTCAACACGATGAGACAGCCCACGATATGGAGATTAGTGCAGTACGAAAAAGAGATAGAAACGATAGAAAGCAAATGGATGTACAGTCAGAAACATTCGCAGGAAGGAAATATAAAGTACAAAGCACGATTACTCGCAGTAAGAAATAACTAGAAATCGGAATAAGTTACGGGGAATCATTCGCTCCTGTCAAACGATTGGACACAGCAAGGGCTATGCTGGCTCTAACAGCGATTAATCGAATGAAAATCAAGCAATCCAACGTCAAATCGTCATACTTATACAGAAATACAAAGGACAGAGTACATATGGAACAACCACTAGGATTTATAACCGACGGTAACAAAGTATCCGAGCTAGAAAAACGCACATATGGATTGCCTTAATCTGGATATCGTTGGATATTATATAACACACTTTGAAGGAGAATCGTGTGCATATAAATTAAGGGACAGAAGCAACCGATCGTTGGAATATACGTAGCTGACTTTTTATAGCAACAAATGATAAGATAGTTGAAGAACTCGCATCAAAATTGAGATAGCACTTTGAGTTAACCGAATCGGAAGAAAATAATTCCTTAAATATAAAAGTTATAAAAAATAAGGATGTGATATAATTATCGGAAACATCATACAAAGAACAAATTTTAAGGAAGTACCGCCTAGAAAGTTGCGATCCAGTAAAATAGCCAATAAGAAAATTTAAATGCATTTAAAACAAGATTTACATGCATATAAGGTTCGCCGAAGCCGGTGTGACGTAAAGTGAAAAAAGAAATGGAAGATGAAAATAAAAAAAGAGAGAATTTATTTGCTAACATCTTGTTTACACTAATGACAGTTTACTTCCGAACTCCAGCCGTGATTTTCAAAGACTGGAGCTCTTACAACTCGGCCGCATCCCTACACAAGTGGTTATCTTACGAAGTAGGGAGGACCCCCGGGTGTTGGGTCTGGGCCCTGACCCCCTGCTGCCCCGTGCACTCCCTTGCTGTCTGGTAGGTGTCCGTCATTAGCTCATCGGTTTTGAAGTGTACGGGTCCTGACACCGGATAAGACCGAATACCAACAGTTACTGAGACCACTGATCTACTGCATTGGCAACTAAATGATTGCTGATTTTGTCAATACCACCTAATGACAAAATCTGCAATGACTTAATTGCCAACCCAATGTATAGCTATCGGAACGAGACCTGATATTTCTTCACGGTAAGTAAACTGTCACAATATAATCGTAACTCAAAAGCAGTACATTTGACCGCTGTGAAAAAGGAATGTAGATACCTGAATCAGTAGACGCCAGTTGGATGGAAAAAAAATTAAATTTGTAGAAAGAAAGAGTGAAAAAAGATTAGACAAGATCAAGCCGTGCTTTATTCGCTTTACAATTGAATATGTCTGCAGAACAGCAAGGAATATTTTAGTAATAGCATTTTACAATTAATTTGAAGATATCTAATACGAAAATTGAAATGTACCATAACGTAATAGTAAAATGATTAAGAAATATGATAAATACAGATATGTATGTATGAGTAACATTTTGTATGTAAATTAATTTTTAAGAAATGGACAGGTGCTATATTTTAACCTTTCAGTTTCGACAAAAAAGATAATTCCTTTAACAAATTTTATACAAATTCAAATCAGAAAATAAGATATAAACGTATACAACTTTCTATTATCTTTCGAAATCATTTTAAAAACAATTACAAATAACATATGACTTGTATGAATGAAAATAGTTACATCAGAATCATTATCCACGCTAAACCCTTATTTATTTAGTATCAGTTCAAATTTTTCTCATAGAAAAGGAATGTCACGTGAAAGTATTTAATGCAGAGTTTAATTAAAAGTTTCCATGCTATTGACCATTCATTTGCGTACACGTTCGAACGTCCCTTGTGATAGGCTCTTCTTATTATTTTATTTATATCGTTCTTAACAATATGAGTAAAACTAACGTAGAAAAAATTAGTTATTGGTATACTACTTGTAGCAGACTGCAGAACTAAAAAGAAGGCAGAAAATAGTGTGAAATTAAAAATTTTGGCGGGTTTAAAAAAATGTGTTTTTTAAAAGGAAGAAATAGACTTTAAGGTGCTATAACAATTATTTAAATAAACTTCTTGACGAACTTTTTTAGTTCATCGAGAAGAAAAATATATGTAGGAATGTTTATTATAAATTAACAGAGAAGACATGATAAACACAATATTGTAACACTCTCACAGAATTGAATATAATATCGCACTTCATGAATTCGCTTAACACTATTTCTACGTCACAGCAACGATGAACTTCCCTCGACCACGATTAATTCAACTCTGACAGCATTACCACGCTCATTTTTCCCTTAACAAATCTTGGTAACGCTCACAACACTCCATGACAGCATTAACATATCTTAACAACGTTTAAAACAATCAGCCACGTCTTTCGCTAACGTCACACCATCCCACATATATATAAAATAATTTAATCCTCTTTTGGTTTTTCGTTTCAGTCAAGAATTACGAGATGAATCTTTCACGCCGATTGAAAACTGCAGCCTATGAAGTAGGCTTAGAAATCTATTATAATTTTTCTTTTTACTTAAAAAAAATTTTTTGTATTCGTTAAATATATAGAAAACCATACCTCTAAATTCAATAACTTCGTTTCTTTCTTTCCCTTTTAACAAATATCACAAAAAGATGCTATTTTAGAACATTCTAATTCAGGACATCCCCTTAAGGAGGTTACTAAGAAAGGGATAAGACTTAGCATATTTATTATCATATTTAACGCAGTTCTTCGCCTTAAATATTATTCAAAGCTTTAGAAATTATCACTCATTACTCTTATTCTTAAATCAAGGAAGCCAATCCATCGAGCAAATTCAAATTGATCAGTCGCTCTTCCGTCAAATTTATCCAAACTCTTTCAGAATATGCCAATCGGACGACTTCATTCCTTTTTCGAGGATTCGAAAATAACGTCAGATTATCAATTCGGTTTTCGGAAGCGACATTCAACAGAACAATATCATCGGATAGCACACAAAATCAGCCAAGACCTAGAGAAGAAAAAATTGTGCCCTGCAGCAGTGTTTCTGGGTATTAAAAAAAATATATACTTATACCTACTTCTCTGTATCATAGTTGTACTTAGTCAATAGGTTTTTCACAATAAATATTTAGGAAATGCTACTAACTTTTTTATTACATATATTTTGTCTCTCTATATTTCTTTATTATTATTATCTCTATTTATTTTACTATAATTTTAGTTGGTAATTGAATTAAAAACAATTTCATATTCGATATCGCTGCTATAATTTAAGAAGTATTGTTATTTGGTCTTAGATATCGAATGAAATAAATTTCTTAATTATTACTTCCACATAATTATCGATTACTGCTGCAGAACATTTTAACTGTACACTATGTTCATAATTCTAAACTTTTCGTATTTTGCCTTTAGCGTTCCTATAATATTTATGAATCAAGCGTCCTATTACTGTAATGAAATTATTGATATAACAATAAACAAACGTACTAATAACGACAGTACCTTCAGTTATGACTTAGTTATTTCAATCCGACGTGATCAACGAGATGTCCATAACAAATTTCAATGTTACTCACCTGAAACGACAAATACAATAATTAAGTTATTAATGTGACATATTGGAAAGGAGGGAATTACGAATTTTTACATATAAATTAAAATTCATTTTGTTCTGTTAGAACATACATCATTTATACGTAATTCAATAAATAAATACAAAGCAAAAAATGTTGTGGCTCTATTATTTCCTTATAAAACGAAAGAAACTTTTCGGACAATGTAATATTTATAATCCACTGTATTAATATTTATGTCATATAAACACATGGAGAGAGACTATTAACAGGTACATGGTTTGCGAAGACACGTTTAAATTTAGTTAAAATATATCGCATTAGATGATATTCTTTAATGAAAAATTTACCGCAACAAAAACTACCGATGGCAGAAATTTAAATATTTCCAAAGGTAGTTGTGCTTTGAATTAACTTCTGTCGTATAGTAAATATGAATTAATGAATTTAAAACAAATTGTCACATTATCTTTTTGAATGCAATATTGTTTTACTGTAGATAATAATAAATTATATCTTATAGTTACTGATCGATCGTTCGCGGGGAGACGCGATCGCGAGGAAGCGCGCCAATGGGAGTCGTAAATTCTTGTTAGAATTAGACAATCGACGTCACGAAATGATCGATTCTCTATTTCGTTTAGGCCAATAGAGGTAGTTGAATTGATTATAACACTGAGAATAACATGTTACAACGTACACTTTATTGCAGCAACTTTATCAACATAGAAAGTTATGCCAGGTGCGTATAGATATAAGTTAAACAGATGACTGATCTAAAGATGGAAAATCAGTCAAGAAGATGTTGACTTATCTAAGGATGACAACTAACGAAGATATGTTGACTGATCTGAGGACGATGAACCAGTGAAGTTCGGTGACGATGCTGTGACAACAGCCACACCCAAATCCACGTCATTCCACGCTACCTGACAGTGAACCGTTAGACTCTGACCTTACCTTTGCACATGGCCCAAAACTAAATTTTCCTCATTACGTCGGCACTCAGGATCCTCTCCTTGCCTCTCAACACTCTTACTACAAGAAATATAATAGCAGCAAAAATATATTAAGAGCTTTATAATAGATTTAATAATAATGATTTAATTAAGGGAATTATTTACCTTTACCCCTTATATTTTGAGAGGGCTATGAAAAAAGTACATCTCCCTCAAGAGGCTAATTAGAACACTTCCTATGATATACATTGCCACATTAAGAATCAAATACTTTCCAATCAGCTAGAAGCTCGGCGGGGCAGGCGCTACGCTCGTTAAAGCCCTGCACTGAAGACGGTGCGTCGCGAGTTCGAATCCGCGGCATACAGAGGAGCAGCCGAACACTTCCCAGAGAATGGAAGTTTCTTATTTAAAGTAACATACAGCATTTATTAAAGGAACACTACACATGCAAGCGGCCAGCCCCTCCCTTGCGTGTGGTGTTGATGGATACACTTTCTGGGAGTACTTGGTTAAACGTGCTTGGTGTTAAGCACACAGCGCCTCGACGATCAACTCGCACAACACTAGTCCACTGTCGTCCCGCCCGTGGAGGTTTTAGCCGGTAAGAATCCGGCACTACCTTCTGCCCACCTACACTTAGGGTAGTAAGGTGTCTATGAAGATTTCCTCCACGTAAAAAAAAAAAAAAATTTTTTTTGTAGTATGAAAGGAGAGACGTTTAACACTCCCGTATACAAGAGTGGAACATACATATAAATGGTAAGGCACTGTCGCCTTTCGGCGGCACTTACCAGATCTTTTTGGGAGGACCGCGGAGGGCTTCCGCTATCCTTCCGGATAACACAGGTACCAATAATTTTTTCTCACTGGCGAATAATCTTTACCAAAATTTTTTGTGACAAATGATCTTTACATCCTTTTGAGCATTGGATTTCGAACGATATATTAGACGCGAATCTAGATGTTTGATCCATTGACATCATGTAATCAAAAACGAAATACATAAAAAAATTTTATATGCAACTGACAAAATTTACACTACTAATTATCAAATTCCAAACTTGAACAATATAATCATAGTCAAAACTTGGATACATACTGATGGATAAAAAGTGGCGCCTACCGACATTCTGGATCAAATTCAGTAAACATATTTCTTTGAATTTTTTCGAAAGTTTCTATTTGTAAATTGGTTAGTTAATTATTTTGTTTTATTTTATTTATATTATCACATATTACTTAATTTCCTTTTATATTATTTTATGTTTTTTTATCTTATTTATTTATTTTATTTCATCAACATAATTTTCGTATGCCCTAACAAAGCATAAAATAGTCAATACAAATATTGTAATTAAATATAAGAAATTATAATCTGTGAGTACACTAATTTTAAAGCCATTGGATTGGATTCATTATTTATTTAAAAAAAATTTTTTTCGTATTTGTTAAATATATATAAAAGCATGCCACACAATTCAATAACTTTATTTCTTTCTTTCCATTGTAAAAAAATCACAAAAAGACGCTGTTTTAGAACGTTGTAATTCAGGGCACTCCCTTAAGGTCCAAGGGTTGTCTTTGACGAAGTACCCTAATACCAATGTGACCTAATCGCATTCTCGCGGTTACGATTTATCGTTCGATTAGCTTGAAATCAGTTGTTTTAAAGTTCAATAGTATGGGAACTGTTTGCATCTTGTTCAGTTCACAGGATTCGGTCGAATAACCTTTACAGACGACCATGGGATGGTTCCATGTGAAAAGATAGTAAGAGAATATATGATACAAATTTTTCGTCCGTGGTTTAGTTTCCAAGCAAGCGAGTCTGAAAATTTGTCAAGTATACTTGAACGTGGGTAATTATAGACTGGGTATGAACAAACAATCAGCAGGAAGTTACTTTATCTGCTAAAATGGCTTCATTTTTATGAAATTAGGATTTGGATATATTTAATTAAAAATTGTCCTAGTATACGAGTACGATAAACTTCCGAATTTATTTGTCTCATAAGCGATGCGTCTTTTAAAGAAATTGTATTTTTTTCATTTTTGACTTATTTTCACATGTTATATAACTTCTTGTCGATTATTTACACCCGTCCAATCCGGAATTAACAATATTTAAGTATATATATTTGATACATTTTTGAATTTGATTTTATCGAAAACGAAGATTCTATATTTTCTTCTTATGTTTTCATAAGGATTGACCTCATTTGCATATCGATGTTATTCAGCCGGGTTTACATTTCTACGAGACTGCGAATTTTTATGAAAATTCATACTTTTGTAAATGTAATCAAGAAAATTGAACTCAAGCAGAGATTTGCTTCACCCTCTAAACATCGTAACAACTATTTTATTTCAGATATCTTATTGACAAGATGATTCTAATAAAATAATCGAAAGGGACTAAAACTCTATCCTAGCTGAAGTTAACACTAGAACTACCACACCAGTGAAATTGACTGGTTTTACAATTTTATTTTAGAATTCCTACTTCATGTTATATTTTCTTTCCGCAATGATGTAATGACTTTCGCAACGATAACTAAAAGAATAATATAATGAATTTTATTTTGTTTTTTATGTATCCAAACTCAAAATAATTTTGTATCAAGGCTACGTATACCAATAGCAGTTAAAATGACTGCTACTTGTCAAAGCGTGAAAGGGTCCTGCAATCTGTTTATCGAACTTCAATTAACCAGTTTCCTCGTTTCCTACAACTTCCCACACGTTTTTCAAATTTTTACCGCGTATCATTCGATATGATGATATCAGTTATCAGGAAAATTTCAGATCGATCGCTAGATGCTAACGCTAGAAATACCACAAGCAGTCAGAATGACTGGTTCGACAATTTTATAAATGTGTCAACTCTCGTTTAGAGATTATGGTCCCGGATGGATCAATAATACCAAAAATCTACTACATAACATGGAAATTCTTCTGTAAGAAGGTAATAAATCAATAAATATAAAACTGTTCTATTATTACGTGTTTTTTAAAGACCATTCATTTTCACTGGTTTTGGTAGAAATAGCTTCGTGTTAACTATCGATAGTTCTGGTGTTAAGGAACAATTGTAGAGAAAAATTGTGCACTGTTTTATCCATTACTCCATTTTTTTTATTGATTTGAGGTGTATGGTGTAATAGGTACTGGAGGTACACTCAAGTATGTTCAACCAATAAGGTTTATTAACGTCTATCACTCGATAACAATGAATAACACTTAACGATTAACAACAATTGACGCTTGACGACGATTAACAACAGCGGCGATTAATGGATCTCTTGAAAATAGCCGAGTCGTTTCTCTTCGCCATTCGCGCTTCGTGGTTCGGGGTAGAATGTCCTTTTTGTTCCAGATCGAACGGATTCTTCCCTTCGTTGCCCATCGATATCGATATCCCCACTAGCGTGAGTTCATTAGATCTGCCGCAGCGGCTGGCGCGCGTATGCTCTTCCGAGAATTCGGCGGAAGAAATCGATGGCACATTGTGCACGTCGGTGTTGCGCTTTCACGGCGTAACGCTTTGTATCACGAAGCCGTTGAAAAGATCCGTGACACGTGCCGCCGCAATCGTTAATCGTGGTTAATCGTTATTTGTTGTTAATTGTTAAGAGTTTTATTTATTTATTCTTAGTCCATACCTTTCGGCTTTGGACGACTTTTGGTTTACATTTCTTATATAATGCCCTTACATCACTTATATATCTCTTACACTAGCTCTTCTATAATTATATACAACTGCTTATACCTATCTATTGCACCTTACTTGATCTATCCCCATGTTCTAACTTATATCTAACGCTTGTAACTAAGTGCTCTTTCCGTCTTTGGCTTTTGCTTCCTTGTTGTGCTCCCTCCCTGTCGTTCCTCCCCTCCTCTGCTGCTCTTCTCTCCTCTATTATCGCTTTCAGTTCTGCCAGTCCTTCTCCAGTCTCATTTAGCGTTTCTACCATGTTCCTTGCTCCTCCTGTTATCTCACATTCCTCTAATATGTATATAAGTCCTCCTCTCCTTTTTTGCATAATCTGCAAATCCTCTTTCTCCCTCCTCTTTCCAGTGTTCCCTTGCCCTGGTTTCGTTACTACATCTAAATCTTGCTACTATACTTCCATTTCATCTTTCCTTCTAGATATTTTGGTAGCCCTTCTTTTGCTATATTTCTGTAATATCTATTGTACTTAGATTCCCTTATCCTTTTCTCCCTCTCCTCTGTTTCTCTCTTCCCTCTTTCTTCTATGATTTGGTTTGCTGTCATCCTTTCTTGTCCATCTCCTGCCGCCACTTGTGTCCTTCCCTCTCTCGCCTCCTGTAACCTCATCTTTCTTTTCCTTGCTCTTTTCCCTTCTTGGCCCTTTCCCCACTTCCTTTCTCTCTCCTTTATACACTCCTTTACTAATTCCTTCTTCGATTCTAAGGCTTTCTCCTCATACCTTACTGCTCTTTTCAGTGCCTTTTCTCTTATTTCCTCTATCTTGCACTCCTCTCTCAAAATGTAATTCGGCGTTGTTGTGTCTAAGCCTAGAATCCATCTCACGTATCTCCTTTTTATTCTGTCTAGTCTCTCTTCTTGTTAAGAGTTTAATAAACGTTATTGTTGAAAATCAATAGTATTTCTTGTGGTCACCTTCGCCGACGATCACCTCAGATATTTTATATGTTTGTTTGCATATTACGTACAATTCGATATTTCTACAACCTCGAATGTCTTCGATCATGAAACACTTGATATTTGTATTAACGGATATTAATATTACGAATTTATATAGCAAACTGATTGTATTCGTGTGAGATTAATTTAAAATGAAGCTTCAGTTCCAATTCCTCGATGTTAGATTATTATAATATTTCTATCTGATACGGTGTTACAGCAATAGTCACTTAAGCACAGTAGAATTTTCAACCTCAAACTATTAGGGGGAGGATTAAGCAATTCATATATTGGGTTGGCAACTAAGTGATTGCGGATTTTGTCATGAGAAGGTAATTACAAAATCCGTAATATATAGCGCAAGAGCAATTTGAAGATGACGTTATAAAATGTATATGTAAAATATTATATTTTGTCCATCTAATGATTCCGCTGGAATGCGTGAAAAACTCTTTTTTGATCATATTCAATAATATAAACATCATCGTGTGGATTGCACGTTTTAAGTCATTCTTCTCCTAGTCGACGAATTGGAATTGAACACATAAATAATAAAAAAGATTTTTTAATGATACACGAAACGTGCAATTTTTATACACAATCGTTAACATACGTTCGAATGAAAAGAAAAGTTTCTTTGGAATGATAGCACGAATTAATAATCTAAAGAAAGAGTCCATTGCATTAGCATGTTGAAGATTCCGTAGAGTTCACGGTACAGATAGAATTAACTGATCCAAGAAACGTATGATATAGTATGTACGATACGTATGATATTGCTGAAGACAAAATTGTTGCAACGGCTATAGATAATACAAGCAATTTTGGAGAAGCCTTCCAATTATTTGGAGTAAACGTAAAATGCATAAATAATTGCGAACGAACGTTTAACACTAGAACTACCGATAGTTAACACGAAGCTATTTCTACCAAAACGAGTGAAAATGACTAGTCTTTAAAAAATAAGTAATAATAGAATATTTTTATATTTATTGATTTATTACTTTCTTACAGGAGGAATTCCATGTTATGTAGTAGATTTTTGGTATTATTGATCCATTTGGGACCATAATCTCTAAACGATAGTTGACACATTTATAAAATTGTCGAACCAGTCATTTTGACTGCTTGTGGTATTTCTAGCGTTAGCATCTAGCGATCAATCTGAAATTTTCCTGATAACTGATATCATCATATCGAATGATACGCGGTAAAAATTTGAAAAACGTGTGGGAAGTTGTAGGAAACGAGGAAACTAGCTAATTGGAGTTCGATAAACAGATTGCAGGACTCTTTCACGCTTTGACAAGTAGCAGTCATTTTGACTGCTATTGGTATACGTAGCCTTGATTCAAAATTATTTTGTGTTTGGATACATAAAAAACAAAATAAAATTCATTATATTATTCTTTTAGTTATCGTTGCGAGAGTCATTACATCATTGCGGAAAAAAAATATAACACAAAGTAGGAATTTTTAAATGACGTTGTAAAACCAGTCAATTTGACTGGTGTGGTAGTTCTAGTGTTAATGAAACGGATCTTATTGCTGCTCACATACATTGCGTTTATGCGTTTCAGACAATGGTAACAGAATTTTATGAGAACTGACACAATTAGCAACTGCATATAGTAAAGTTATACAGAAATGTCACTATTTATGGAAAGTGACAGCACAGCCAAAAACTACAAAAACAATTCAGGATATTTTGTGCCATACTCTGACCAGACCTGAGCAAACTAGAACAGTTTGTATGGTTCGTCACAAATTATTGCAATAAATGGAAAAAGTAATAAACTTCGCAAAATTAAACAATCAAGATTTTCAGTAGCTAGAGAATCATTTAAAGTATAGGAAATCTTCTGCTATGCTTTAAATATGTTACAATGTGAAAGTAATACATCTTACGGAATTTTCATACCATTTTTTTCTCTACATGCAAAACTTAAAGCGATAATGAATTTTGAACGGATTTATTATGAGCCATTTGCAGAAACTCTTTCGAACAATATAAAAGTGAGATTTCACGAATTTTTAACCTCTTTCTACTCGAAAAATTGAAAAAGGTGTAACATCGGCTTTCTCATCTCGGCGATTTAAACAGCGATGGTGATCACTTCTCTTAATCAAGGCAGGAGTTCCGCAAGGAAGCGTCCTAGGACCAATTTTATACACATTATGCACGGCCAACATACCAACAACTAACAATAGCAAAATACTGACATTCGCGGATGACACAGCTGTGCTAGTCAGGCACACTAACCCTGCAACAGCAGTTACATTACTACAGGAACATATCACAAAAATAGAAAAGTGGCCCCAAGCAAAACAAATTAAAGCAAAGCCCGATAAATGCAAACATATTACATTCACACTGCGAAAACAGAAACCACCAAATATTGTACTAAACGGCACACACATAATATAAACAAGCCAAGTCAAATACCTAGGACTCCACTTAGATACACGACTCACATGGAAACAGCATATTAAAGCAACAATAGACAAAATACAGATGGCAAGGAGACAAATGTACTGGCTAACAAGTGGAAAATCCAAACGAAGCATAGAAAACAAACTAAAAATATATAAAATGGTCATAAAACCAATCTGGACGTACGGAATAGCACTATGGGGAACAGCAGCAATGAGCCATATAACCAAAATAGAGGCAATGCAATCCAAAATACACAGAATAATAGTAAGCGCGCCATGGTACGTTAGAAACGAGGACATTCGGAAAGACCTGGGAATACCAACGGTCAAGGAGGAGATTAACAAAAATGCAAGAAGGTACGGAGAAAGAATAGCAACGCACCCAAACCGGCTGGCAGCGGGAACGGTCGACACATCAAGCATAAAAAGAAGATTAAAAAGGAAACACTCAACAGATCTCACAAAGGACATAACCTAACAAACACGATGATGGTACCCCGCTGGGGGTAGCCGCCCACATGTTATATTAGTATACCACTATAATATTTTACCAAATGTCCTACTGGACAAATTGTAAAATTTAAATAAATAAATAAAAAAAAAACTTCGCTTGTCATCTACACGAAGCGAAAGATTAATGCAACCTTATAAAGAAGCAGCCCAAGTCAATATCCAGAACAACAAAAAGAAGCTTCGTCTGGTGACGGGTTCTTCGATTTTGGAAATAATTCCCATGAAATTACTTTACTTGCATCTAGGACAGAGTTAGAAATTCTATAATATTAGGTTGTCCGGAAAGTGTCTTTCTTTCGTAAACGTGTTTTTTACAACAATGCACCTTCATACAAACGTGAAACTAAGTCTGTGAAATGTCGTGGTGTTTATCTCAACCAGAACAGAATGGATCGTACGAAATTCAACAAAATAATATAAAACGAAAAATGTTGTGTGTCTATTATTTCGTCATAAAACAAAAGAATCCTGTCGGACGACCTAATACATGTGATATGTGAAAAACAGCAAGGTTTATATCTTCCATATCAGAATCCGTCGATAAGAAACGTTTTTTTCTTATATGTAATACGCCATTACCAACGCCAGCAGCCGTGAAGAGATTATCCTTTCATTATGCAATGATAGAAAAGGAACCGAAGGCGCATAGACTCTCAGATGAAATATTTTTAATGAAAGCCAAATTAAAAGCGTACTGTACTCCCACTCGCACACCAAGATCATAATTTATATTCATTTATTATGTAAATATTTTTTCGTTGAATTATTCAACAAATGTGGATTTTATAAAAACTGTCCAATATCACTATAACTACCACAATACATATCAAATTTCTGATTTACGTTAGTCATAACCGTTAATCAACCATATTAACTTTTTGCCCAACTCTGATTTAGAACTATAGAGACGGAACCTAATCCAGAGCATAGCCGGAACACGGAACGAACACGGCACGGTTTTATCGACCTTTAGCTACACAGGAAACATATGCAAAATGAGTAAACATATTCGTCATCGATTTTCCATTTCTGTATTTCGAGTAACTCACATTGATCCATATCGACATTTGTCGTAGATCTTGCTCTTCTTCTTCTGTTTTTACAAACAAAGTAAATTTGACATAAAGATAATACGTATAATTGATATTTCGAAACAAATTTCTAATAAATTCAGTTACTTATTACTGTTATAAAATACTTGTCGGGTTGACATTAGAATTAGGGTTAGGGGCGTAAAGCGAATCTTCGTTTGGATTACACGTCGTCGTTATGCAATAGAGAAGACATTGGCTAGTGCAAATACGATTACCATAGAACCGGACAAGTAACCGTGGTTATTAGATACTCGAGAGACTAATGACAATGATCCTAGGTTCAATAACGAATCCGCGGACAACGGGACGGTAGTCGTACGCACTCGCAAAAATCTAAGTCGGATTCTGTGTTAATATTCGCTGACCGTAAGGAATTAATCCTTTTTTGTCGATGAGACCGCAAGAGAGAATGACTTTCCATCCCGGTGATACCCCAGAGGAAAACTATGACGGGGTGTGTCTAAGGACACGAGATCATCGGATTCGTCGGGGACATCTTACGTTCGGAAAGTAAGGGAAATTGACGTTGCTGCTAATTGGACAATCTCCATATCGGTAGTTAGAAAAGGATGAGGGAGGGTTGCTAGTGGGAGACGTCGTTCGTGGAAAAATAGGTCTCTCCTGTCTTCCCGTAACTGGGACAAAGACTGTGTATCTGTTGAAGGATTTTAGGTAACTAGATATTAGTGTTTATGACGGTCCTCGGGCTAGCCGATCACGTACTGTGGAGACGCGTCGACATCTGGTAAACATCCTGCCCGGAGAATAGGATCTGCGTGTGGCGAGCTACGGGACAGAAACCGTTGGAATGTTTACTGCCACGTGCCGCTACAAATCTTTCTTTTAAGGAGAGCTATAGGATTACTCAATGCCTTTGTTAGATGGAGAGTTCGTCCCGTTGACCGCGGCTACGTTCGGCGACTAATTGTCGCCTTGAGCCCAAGCTCATTGTCACAAGTCTCAAACAAATACAATTGGTTAGAATGACGGCAAATCGTTTAGTTACAACTGTAGATTTTAATTACAATGTTTTTATGGATTTTCCCGAGGTTTCAGAGAGAAGGCACCGGTGTCCTCTTATCTCCGACATACTAATAAGATATAAAAATCATTGTTGAGAATTTTGGACCTTAATTGCCAAAATAATGTTATAGGAACACTAAATTTACACTTAGAATTTATATTAAAATAGTTATATATTTATTTGATAAAGGATTTCAAAGATATTCATCGATATACACTTGCACGCGTCCCACCTTCTTCCATACCACACTTAACTGAACAGTTTACATTCCTTTGTTTACGAGGCACCGCGCACACACATACTTCCACACACTCATATTCACATACATGTATAGCTACCACGCGGTCAATCTAGTCTAGCACATAAAATTATACACATCTCTATAATCATGAATATGATTTCTATATGATTTATAAATATGAATATTCCTTTTCGTAAAGTGTAACATATATTGGGTTGGCAACTAAGTGATTGCGGATTTTGCCATTAGGTGGCATTGACGAAATCCGCAATCACTTAGTTGCCAACCCAATAATAACGAACAACGATAAAGACATACACTAGGTATATGCATGGACTAGATTTTCTTATAAAATGCTGAGTAAATTTGTAAAACATACGATGCCTTATTTAGTTCTTTGGCAAAATAACTTTCCACTCTAAAGTATAAAACTAAATAATAAAAGATATATGTGTATGAACTGTTTTTATAGAAACGTAATGTTTCAATTACTATAAAATCGATACAAGAGATAATTCTAGAACTGTCTCGGAAATAATAACGGTTTGTAAATAATTAATCTAGAAACAAAGTGTATAAGAATCAAAATAGAAATCGTTATAGAAACAGAAATTCCTTACAAGAATTACTCAGAATAGAAGTTCATAAATATCGTAAAAAGCAAAATCAATACCATAAGTGTCTTCGAAGACTAAAAAGGAAACACCCAACAGATCTCACAAAGGACATAACCTAACATATAAACACTTACCACACTAAAGAAATAAATCAATCAAATTCGAAGACGGTATCCTACTGGGGGTAGCCATCCACATGCTATATTACTATATCACTAAGCTATAATATTTTACCAAATGTCCTACTGAACAAATTGTAAAATGTAAATAAATAAATAAATGAAAAAAATAAGTGTCTTTGATCTCCACTTCTTATATTTTACAAAAAAGTTAAACAAACAATTGTATCTTTTTTAACGAATTCATATAAAAGTTTACAAAACAAGTCAATCTGTGCCAACACTTTCATTGATCACTATAAACGTATGACTAATCGTACTAAAGACATCTACCACGACATAAATATTATTCGGTTGGCAACTAAGTAATTGCGGATTTTGTCAATACCACCTAATGGCAAAATCCGCAATCTCTCAGTTGTCAAGCCAATATTTACAGACAAATTGAAAGATACTTAAACTTATAATTTATTAATGACAAGTTTTTCATCTGAAATTATGTATTAATTGTTACTTTTCCTAACGTCGCAGGCAAGCATAATTCGTTTTACGAAATCTATAAGATAATAATCTATAAGTAAATCGAAGCAGGTTCTTGTGGACAATTTCTCTGAGAATTCTGATTTCCTGTGACACATTGCCTATATTATAAGTGCGCAATCGTGAGTGTTTACCATCAAAGTACAGGTGAGAAGATGTATGACATACGATATATTGCCAAGAAATCTACAATAGGATATCCTTAACCACTTAGGTACTGTTACGCCGGGCGACTCTCTACCTGGCCCAGGTCATACACCGCGGGCCAGACGGACACCAGACGTCCGCTCATCCTTACGACGTACCCTCAATAGCCTAAGTCCCCGTCATAAATCCCATTAATTTGCTTGCTAAGATCCTGCAAACCGAACAAATATCTTTTCTAAATCACCTTCTAAAGAATATTGTTACTACGGCTTGACAAAGGAAAGTTGGGTTTTCCCTCGTACGATGCTTCCTAATAACAACTTTCTATCGAGGGCAGCTAAGACCCTTCCTAGTCCTCCAGCCTTCGTTTAACCAATTAACAACGAAGCCTATTTCTCTCATTCTCTTAACCAAAATCGTCACGAACAGATCCGATGGTCCCGTGCGCTAGACACGCCCATCACGAGCTTTCCTACGACCCAGCATCAAGGCTGTAACTCACTGGTCCTACGACCTCAGGAGAGTCAAGTCAAACTTCTTCTACACCGTTGGAAGAGTCAACTGCTTCTTCTATACCGCGAGATAACTCACCAACTAAGCACGAACACTCACCTCCTCTAGCGTGCATATCTATCGTACCTTCGAGCAACAAGTTGTCATCTAGGAATTATATCTACTCAACAGTGTAACTTAAGTGTTGGAAATAAAACCTTATAATTCTGTGAATCACAGTGTTATACTAACTCAACTACCCCAATTATCTTAACGGAAATCAGGGGATCGATCAACTCGTGGTGTCGATTGCTATAATCGTAACGGGAATTTACGACTCCCGTTGACGTCTCTCCTCGCGAGTGCGTCTCCCCGCGATTGGTCGAAAATACAGATACGATGCACCACTATAGTGGCTTTCGCGGATGTCACTTTATATTACGACACGCCACTATAGTGGTTCAGCCTACTGACTCATTCGCTCAACGTTTGAACTAATTCATCTTTTTCATTTGTCTTGCTTCACACTTTTCTTGCCCTCGCAAAGTTTTATGACAATGTTAATAATATACAAGCAGAATATATAGTCTTTGTTTCTGATACACCAGTATCAGATATCAATCGTTGCTTTCCGTTAAAATAAATATGCCGATCCGTATCCTTATAACTTTTTAGAATCTTCAACCAGAAAATGTCGCTTCAAAATAGAAAACGAAGAGCAATTTGAAAAACACTATCGCGCGATGAGTGTGAAAATTGTGGCGTGGGTCCATGTGCCGTGCCGTGCTTTAAAATATATCGCACTCAATTGTTTTATTAATTATCAAAGCAAATTCTTAAAGTTAAAGTCTAATATCTTTAAGAAAAATTATAATTTAATTATCAAAAACTTCATCCCAATGTTCTTGCATAGAGAACAGCATTATCTGTTGCACATTGTAGTGCTATATCGTTTACACGTAATTCATGCCAAACTCTACCGTATAGAGACACTGCCCAAAATTCAACCGTACCGAAAAGGTTAAAAGATAATCACATGTTTGTGTACACACTGAAAAAGAAACTTAAATAGAAACAAAAAACTTAACGCATCATATAACTTTTGTTTCTAAATAAGAATTCCTAACATTGTATACATTAACTTTGTTTGCAATTGGAAAAGTTAACTGAAGCTTTTCACATGAACATACAAACTTATATATATAATAATATTATATTTAATAAATCTGTTAGGGAAGTGATACATTTACACTGTACATGAGAGTGTGTGTGTAAGGGTTAGAGGGCGTCAAGGTCTTAGTGGAGACAAAAGACTGTTGCCAGATGTTAGAAGAATCTAGGATAGTCGGTTGGCGACCAGTGTGCGTGCAAGGCGTTCTTCAGAGAGTAATATAGATGTATAACTGTTGTGTGGGAAATATAGTCAATAATTTGTATTCCCAAATCCTCGAATTTCCTTAACAAAATCATTTTACATGATTTCTTTTATATACATTTATGGATTCCATTTTATATCGTGTTATTTTCATGCCTAAAATTCTTTGTAAGTGGGAGGTATGCCGTCCTTCCTTAACGTGAAAGCGATGTGATTACATTTGTCGGTATACCCTCTTTTCACTGATTTAACCAAAGTTCCAGCAATCATATGTGTTACTGCAATAATATCGATACAACCTTAGCTCGGTGGTTAGAATTACAGTATCATCCGTGAACGTTAAAATAAAGTATTTTTAGAGCTGGCCAGTATATCGGCTGTATACATACAGAGTATACGATGTAGTTATGAAAACATAACCTTGAGTATCGCCAGCACTGACAGTATGTAATCTGAAAGAGTTTCTGATATTCAGCAAAGAATATTCTATTTTCAAAGTATAATTTAACAAACAGAAGTATCTCGATAGGGAAGTTTTGTTTAATTCTGTCAAGAAGTCCCCCACATCATACTTTGTCAAATAGCTTTTCAACATCCAAAAATAGAATAGTGCAGTACTGTTTCAGCTCCAGTGCATTGATGATCTTGTTTGTTACCTTATGTACTTTTTCGTGGCGTATTTATTCTTGAAGCCAAATTGATCCGATGGAATTAAACTTCTTTCAGTGATTATCTTTCCCACCCCATTTTCAAATACTTTTTTCAATAACTTCACAACTTTTTATAAGTTTTTTGGACATTGTTGGGAGCAATGAAATCGGTCTAGGGGGAGTTTCCCTATTAGTGGACACTTATGATTTTCCTTAGATACACAAAAGAAATAATGTCATGTTTTTGTTTATTTTGCACTAATTACAGGTCAACTAAGTAGAAGTCAAAGTAAAGAAATAAGATAAATAAAATTGTCATAATATTTAGATTAAACTAACATTAAACATTGGTTATTGATTTTAAAAGAACATAGAATGGCACCTAATATCGGACATAGCGAAAATAAGTAACGCAGGGCAGCTTCAAAATAATTTACAACGATCATGAATATAGTCACCGAAAACACTCAAAAACGTCGACACAAACCTTTAGAAGTCATTCTATCGTAACCATTGAACCCAATATTAATCAATGATCCCTAAGCAAACTACGCAGACAGCTTATTTGTTTATATTTTCCGATTTCAGTGCACTGATTTTGTATTCTTTGGTCTATTTATCTTTTAAAATCTACTTTCAAAATTCTTCTTCTATTCTTTAACACATTTTTCACTTTCTTTCTCTTAAAGAAATAATTTATAAAAATACGAAATAAAAACTTGGCTCTTTTCTGATTTCCTTTTCCTTGGTTCATAGAATCTTTTCATCTTTAAATACATAACATAGATTTTTTGAAAGAATGTTGCTAGAAAATGTATAAACACAGAGTGGATATTCATGCATATTCATAGTTTTCAAAATAACGCTTAAAGAATGGAACTAAAGTATTTGCTATCTTAAGTTATGACTTGTTTCTGTTTAATAGTGTAATTTTATTGGATAACTATGATCCTTAAGAAAGGAGACATTTTTAGTTATTTTTTAAAAATGTCTAAAAATTGAAATTTTTAAAAATCTGTTACTTTCTTAGCAACTCAACAAAGGGATGCAATGTTTAACACGTGCACAAGCATAGTTACAACGATGAATGCTGCTTTACGTTTATAGGCGCAAATGGATTAAATATCACGTCCTATCGCTCTATTGGGCGGCACTCCTATATTTGATACGCTCCATTAGGAGATGAACTGATCGTTTCCTCGAGTAGGGAGCCTTAAGGTCTTTCTAATGAATTACTAGAAAATACGTAAAATACGTGTAAAAATGTACGTATTAAAAATTTTTATTTTCCTACGTATTAAA
This sequence comes from Bombus bifarius, assembly GCF_011952205.1. Taxonomy (NCBI): domain Eukaryota; kingdom Metazoa; phylum Arthropoda; class Insecta; order Hymenoptera; family Apidae; genus Bombus; species Bombus bifarius. The sequence continues at coordinate 12,365 of NW_022884685.1, read as the reverse complement.
AATTATAAAAATTCTTCATAACGTTAATACTGAAAATGGTTTCTGGAAGAATTTAGTGTATTTTTTAACTTAATATATATTTTAACTTAACGTATATATATATTTAGTTATATGTCGCATTTGCACTGGGAGTAGGGTTGTGGGCGTCAAATTAATCTTCTCGAGAATTAGCCATTGGTACGGTACACACAGGCGTAGTTTATTGCAATGATAGAATTATTACAGTCTTGATAACTGATCACGGCGGTTTGGCACTCGCGACACTAGTGACGATGGTCTCGGGCTCAATAACGAATTCGCGGCCAACGGGATGACAAAAGAACATACTCACAAAGTCTAAGTCTGGTTAAAACGTGAAATAACCACTGATCGCGAAGATGTTACTCTTTAATCCATGAGATCGCGAGCGAGAATGACTTTCCCGTCCCGATGATGCCACAGAGGAAAACTATATTGGGGTGTGTCTAAGGACACGAGATCATCGGATTCGTCGAGAAAAGCCTTCGTTCAGAAAGTAGGGGATTTGGCGTTGCCGCTAATTGATCAATCTTTATACCGGTGGTTAGAAAAAGATGCTAGCCGTCCTCGAGGGAAAGTTGCTAGTGGGAGACGCCGCTCGTTGAAGAATAGATCTCCCCTATTTTCCCGTAGTTGGGACAAAGACTGTTTGTCTGTTTGAAGGACTTTAGTTGACTAAATCTTAAGATTTATAACGGGCCCTCGAGCTAGCTGAACATGTACTGCGGAGACGCATCGACATCTGGCAATCATCTTGCTCGAAGAATAGGATCTGCGTGTGGCGAGCCACGGGACAGAGACCGTTGGAATTTTTACTGTCGCGTGTCGCCACGAATATTTCTTTTAAGGAGAGCTATAGAATTACTCCATACCTTTGTTAGACAAAGCGTTCATCCCGTGACCGCGGCTACGTTCGGCGACTGACTGTCGCCTCGAGCCAGAGCTCACTATCACTAATGTCGAACAATTACAATCGGATTGAATAACTACAATAGTTTAGTTACAGTTATAGTAGACTTTAGATTGCAATGTTGCGGGGCTATCCAAAGGTTCCGGTGTCCTTTCATCTCCGACATATAGATATACATGTATATGTGACGAAATATACTAAAGCAATATTGACCCTTTGTCGCTGAAAGTATCAAACTACAAAACTTCCTTTCAAATTTTCAGAATAAGGAAATCAGGATCATGATAAATAATTGGAACATAATTAAAAATAATATATCTTCTCTATAAGATAATGAATACATTGGTTCATTTAATTTTTATGGATATTCAAACGCTTCTGTGAAATAAAACGTCAAGATTATAGAGTATAAAATTCATAGCTATGAAATAACTAAAACTCTGATGTATTATTAAAAATATACGTTAGGTTGTATGTAGTGATACATACAAAGATTACATGTACAAACCCATAATTAACACAATGCTACCGCAACCATTCTGCAATCTACCTTGCCCAAAACACTCTTCCAGTCACCTCCAAACTCTTCAATTCTCTCCACCTAACCACCCACAAACCATTCACAAACATGCAATTCTCGACAAAAGAAGAACTTATCGTCAGTTGTCCTTAACATCTCGTTCATTCATTTGGTCCCTATCCCCCTATTTCCTCCCACTGCGATGATCGCACTACATTTTTCCACGTCTCTATTCTATTCTCTGGATGATCTGAATTCTCGAGCAGTCGAGTGACGATTGATCTGTACAATTGATCGATTTCTTTTTACGACAGACATGCAAGAAATTCCGTGTTGGAGAGCGATGTTGCGAGTTCGAGTGCCTGGACCATCTGAAGAACGTTACCGGAACTGGTATAGTTTATGTCGTTGATGATAAGAATTCCTCCACGACTCAGCAACAAGAGCTACTCTGGGTGATGAGCTTAATGGTGCTGTTGCGGCTATTTTAATTTTTCAACAAGGATCCAGATGGCGCCGTTGACGAAATTCTTTCATTATAAACGTCAACGATCAACATCAGCCATCAGGGAACGAAGAAGGTACGCTGTAACGTGTCTGAGTAATTATACCTCGAGGAGTACATACAGTTATGTAATGAAGGTTCGTATGTGAGTGTTTGTTTTCTTATTTCTTTTCCCTTTGTTTCATTTGAATGGATTTTTGTACTCAAAGAGCGAGGTAAGATTACGTCAGATACGTTTTTACATATGCTAAACAAATGGAAAATGATGATGATGAATCAATGACACGTAGAAAATTATAATCTATTATATTGCTGTTATCTAATGGTGTTGTAGTTGACTGTATGGTGGATGTATCTAATGGTGTTGTAGTTGACTGTATGTTGTTCAATATTGCTATGAAACTCTTCTGATTCATTGTCACTTATACGAAGGATGGAAGTATACGAAATTGATAAAATTATTAATAATATTTACGAAGAGAAAGTAAACTGTTGGATATATGACAAAATAATTCTATTTTAAATAAGAGACTGGTCAGCGTGGTTATTTTGTTTACAAAATCAAACGAATTTAATGAATGTAATGGTAAGGAAGTAACTATAAGTGGCTGTTAAACTATTTTTATGCTTGAAAAGTAATTCGCAAAGTAATGTAAAGCAGTACTACTGAGTTGTACATAACCTCTTTCAGAATTTGTTCTTAACCTCTTGCTTCATAACTTCCTTACTTATACTCTTCAAACTTATTGACTACTTCGATGTTGTTACGAACAGAAACTGATAAAATATTAATCTTAAATATAGATTGAAATGAAAGCTTGTCACGTAAATATATATATGTCGGAGATGAAATGAAAACCGGAGCCTTCCCTATGCAATTTTGAGGAAGCCTTTTAATGCTTTAGCCTAGATTTTATCATAACTGTAATTAAGTAATTGTCATCTGTAATTGTTTGACATTTGTGAAAAGCGAAAGTGGTTTCGAGGTGACAACTGGTCGCTGAACGTAGCCACGGTCACGGGATAAACGTTTTGCTTGATGAAGACAGAAATTGCCTAGTATCGGCGTTTGGATCTTTCTCGATGTTTCCAAAGAGTGTATAACAAACTTTTGACAGATATTGCCTAGCAACAACGATTGGAACCTTCTCGATGTTTCCAGCGAGAATATAACAAACAAATGCAGTCGTATTACGAAAAAGATTTTAATCAGATATTCATTCGTGTGATCGCCTTGGAAAGTGATACATCGAGTAATTTTTCCGAGTGATTCAGCAAACGTATTTTTGTGTTATAAAATTGTTTAAAGTTTTCCCGTTGACCGTGGATTCGTTTGAACTCCGGATCATTGTTTATAGCGTAAATTAAATTCAATATTTGTAAATTTATCAATCGTTAATTTTCATTATTCGTTAAATTAGTAAATCGTAAGATATATTATTCGTTTCTTTTATTGTTCGATAAAACTTATTATTCTTTAATCTAATTAATAATTTAATTTATCATATGTTAATCAATCATATCATTTACAAAATTCATTATTCATAATATTTTGTAAAACCTTGTTTATTCGTGTAAATATATTCTCTGTTTTGAAAAACAATGGCTAATTCAAATGAAGAAACATTACGTGATTCAAATCTTAATGATACCCCGACATCAGAAGTGGGATCAAGCCCAAGTGTCACTTTGGAACAACTCATGAAAATCATGAACCAGATGACTCAGCCTAGGGAGCAAAAGTCGAGTATGGAACCTAAGGATGTAATGTTATCACGTTTTGATCCTGAAGGCACGGGCGCTGATCCATCCGCGTGGTGCTCATATACAGATGTGATTTTGAAAGACTATCCGATGCAAGATAGTGTGTTACTTTCTGCTTTAAATCGTGCCCTAAAGGGATCTGCTGCACATTGGCTTTCACAAATAGTGCGCGGTGGAAAGCTTTCCTGGCCAACGTTTAAGGAACAATTCCTTTCGCGTTTTGGTGGCAGAGAGACAGCCGCCACGGCATTAATAAGGATGTCCAGAGAACGACCGACGGAGACCGAAACTCTAGGAGCTTATGGTAGTCGCCTCCGTTCCATGTTGCAGATGAAGATGCAAGATCTAACGATGCCCGAAGTATTCAATACCTTTACTCTTTATATGCTAAACTCACAAGATCAACGCTTTCATCGATTAACGCTCGCAAATAATATCAAGACGGAGGAACAATTTTATGATGAAATGAGAGCTCATCCTTACAACGATCTGCCGGCAACTTTGTTAGGAAATACATCGGAGGAACCTGAAGTTAAACGACGCAAGTTATCGCATTACCGGGTGAAGTGTCATTATTGTGGTACTCTTGGACACAAAATAACGGAGTGTCGCAAGAGGATGCGTAGTGAACAGCGGAAGGATACAAAGGATACAAAGGATACACAACATCAGGAAAGAAACCGTTCAGCTTCATCGTCCAAGGTGGTTTGCTTCAAGTATCGTGCGGAGGGTCGTATCGCACCTGATTGTCCACAACTGCAGAACAGAAAATCCGGCTTCAAGAATGAACGTCGAGTCGACTCCTGTGTGGTAGAGCCTCCAGCTGGTAAATTAAGTCATCTGGGTGAGTCGTACCCATTTTATTTCGATTCCGGAGCCGAATGCTCATTAATCAAAGAATCCGTAGCTTCGAAATTTTCTGGCAAACGAACGACTGATGTAGTAATAATGCGAGGCATAGGGAATACTTGTGTTAACAATACATCTCAGATTTTATCCACTGTATGTATTAACGGTTTTACATTGGAGATAACTTTTCATGCCCTTGCTGATAATTACTTAAAATACGATATCATGATTGGTCGTGAAATTTTGAGCCAAGGTTTTGACGTGAATGTTACACGAAACAGTGTCGATATTTGTAAGACAAAAATAGTTAACGCTTGTAGCAGAGTCGCGGAAGATGTGATCAACATTAATGAGGTCGACACTGATGTAGTTGGTAACGATAAAGATCGATTGATTTCTGTTCTCGAGAAATACAAAGAGTCATTTATTACGGGTTTTCCGCGGAATCGTGTAAATACGGGTCAATTAGAAATTCGTATAATTAATCCCAACGTTACCGTGCAACGAAATCCTTATAGACTCAGCGAGGAGGAGCGGGGAATAGTTCGAGAGAGGATAGGTGAACTGATCCGAGCAAAAATCATAAGACCGAGTAATTCACCATTCGCAAGCCCTATATTACTTGTTAAAAAAAAGAACGGTTCAGATAGATTATGTGTAGATTACCGAGCATTAAATAAAAACACCGTCGCGGATCGGTACCCTCTTCCTCTCATAGCTGACCAGATCGCGAGACTGAGAGGGGCGAAATACTTTATAAGCCTGGATATGGCCAGCGGGTTTCATCAAATTCCTATTCACCCGAATTCGACTGAATATACCGCGTTCGTTACTCCTGATGGTCAATATGAATACATGACGATGCCGTTTGGATTGAAGAATGCACCGTCTGTTTTTCAGAGGGCCATTTTCAATGCCTTAGGTGATCTTGCTTATTCATATGTTGTCGTTTATTTGGATGATGTTTTAATTATTGCCGATACGATAGATCAGGCGTTAGAAAGATTAAACACCGTCCTAGATACCCTCGTAAACGCCGGATTCTCTTTTAACTTTTCTAAATGTTCTTTCTTGAAGACGTCAGTACTTTATCTGGGTTATGTGATTCATAACGAAGAAGTCCGACCAAACCCAGGTAAAGTACAAGCCTTGAGCTCTTTGCCCGCACCAACGACTGTTACACAGCTCCGGGAATTCATTGGTTTAGCTTCTTACTTTCGAAAATTTGTTCCTAAATTCTCACAGGTAATGAAATCTTTGTATGCTCTCACTTCCGGTAGCAAGAACATAAATTGGACGGATAAACATGAAAAAAATTAGGCAAAAAGTAATTTCTATTCTGACCAATGAGCCGGTGCTAATGATATTTGACCCCAAATATCCAATAGAACTACATACGGATGCTAGTTCCGAAGGATTTGGGGCTATCTTAATGCATAGGGTCGAAGGTAAAAATAGAGTAGTTGAGTATTATAGCAAGCGGACTAGCCCTGTGGAATCTAGATATCATTCTTATGAGTTAGAAACGCTGGCAGTGGTAAACGCCATCAAGCATTTTCGTCACTATCTGCACGGTCGGGAATTTCTTGTTGTCACTGATTGTAATTCTCTGAAGGCATCCAGTGACAAGGTACATTTAAATGACAGGGTTTACAGATGGTGGGCTTACCTGCAAACTTTTACCTTTGACATTATGTATCGGGAAGGCAAACGAATGGCTCATGTAGATTTCTTTTCGAGAAATCCCGTAGATCTGGATCATCGTACGATCAACAAAATTGTAGAGAAAGAAATCAATCTATCTGAAATCTCCGATGATTGGTTGTTAGCAGAACAACGTCGCGACCCACAAATCTCTGAGATCGTCTGTAAGTTGCAAAATGAAGAGCTCGCGGAAGATATTGCGAATACGTATGAATTACGATCTGGTACACTCCATCGTAAAATACAGAGAAAAGGTAGAACTCTTTGCTTGCCCATTGTCCCAAGGGGTTTCAGGTGGTCCGTCATTAATTATGTGCATCAGTCCATTATGCACTTAGGTTGGGATAAAACGCTTGAGAAACTATACGAGTATTACTGGTTTGAAGGAATGGCGAAATATGTTCGCAAATTCGTTGAGAACTGTCATGCTTGTCGAGTTTCGAAGGCTAGTTCAGGTAAAGTACAAGCTGAACTACATCCCATACCTAAGACCAGCATACACTGGCATACGGTACACATGGATATAACGGGTAAATTAAGTGGTAAGAGTGACTCGAAGGAGTATATCATTGTTTTGGTTGATGCTTTCACAAAATTTGTATACCTGTATCATACTCGTAAATTAGATTCCTTTAATACCATTATAGCACTTAAGTCCGCTATATTTTTATTCGGCAATCCCTGCCGGGTAATAGCAGACCAAGGAAGGTGTTTTACGGGTAAAGATTTCCAAAATTTCTGCCAGAATAGACATATTAGACTTCACTTAATAGCAACCGGTGCGAGTAGGGCCAATGGACAGGTAGAGCGTGTTATGAGTACGCTGAAAAATATGTTAACGACGGTGGAAACGACCGGGCGATCTTGGCAAGACGCGATTGGGGAGATACAACTAGCTTTGAATTGCACTACCAATCGTGTAACCAAATCAAGTCCTCTGGAATTATTAATTGGGAAGGCAGCTAGGCCCTACGGTTTATTGTTGCCTGATAATATTGAGTAAAAGGAAGTAGACATCTTCAATGTAAGGCAACAAGCGATACGGAACATAGAGACTTGCGCCAGTTATGATAAAGACAGGTTTGACAAAACGAAAGCGAAGATAGTTAGGTTTAATCTCGGTGACTTTGTGTTACGTAAGAACGAGGAGAGAAACCAAACAAAGCTAGATCCGAAATTCAAGGGTCCATTCGTGATAACGGAAGTTTTAGAGGGGGATAGATATATTTTAAAAACTCTAGATGGCAGACGGTCATATAAGGATAGACACGACAAGTTGAGAAAGATGCCAGATGGTTGTATTCCTGCTGAGTTGGATGTCTGCGGTGATGACAGCGACGGTGATAATAACGATGCGAGCACATTGATCTCTGGGAATCATTAACGCCGCATTGTGGTCATAGTAATATACCCAGTGTAGTGTATGCGCCTTTTATAATACTCCCAGTGTAGTGCTTGTATTTTTATAATATCCTCACTGGTGCCCTGCGCTTTCTATAATATCCTCACTGGTGCCCTGCGCTTTCTATAATATCCTCACTGGTGCTCTGCGCTTATTATAATATCCTCACTGGTGCCCTGTGCTTTCTATAATATCCTCACTGGTGTCTTGTGCTTTTTGTTATGCATCCAACGTGGTTATGTGATTCAACAAACTGAGATCTTTGTGTGGAGTCGAAAATGATCTGTTGTGTCATTGCGGTCTGACTGATGATTTACGGACTGCAACTGGCACTTTGAATACAACCTATAACACTAATTTGAGTTCTTTTTCATTTCCTTGCTTGTCAAATTTTCGAACAGAGCTTTGTTGCTGAATTGGACCCTTGACTTCTTTGGAACATCTAATCGAATGGTAAATAATATCAGTTACACCGAGTTTAATGTTAAAAACTCTGTATTTTAGCTGCACACGAGGACGTGTGATAGTCAGTATGGCCGTTTCGGAGATGAAATGAAAACCGGAGCCTTCCCTATGCAATTTTGAGGAAGCCTTTTAATGCTTTAGCCTAGATTTTATCATAACTGTAATTAAGTAATTGTCATCTGTAATTGTTTGACATTTGTGAAAAGCGAAAGTGGATTCGAGGTGACAACTGGTCGCTGAACGTAGCCACGGTCACGGGATAAACGTTTTGCTTGATGAAGACAGAAATTGCCTAGTATCGGCGTTTGGATCTTTCTCGATGTTTCCAAAGAGTATATAACAAACTTTTGACAGATATTGCCTAGCAACAACGATTGGAACCTTCTCGATGTTTCCAGCGAGAATATAACAAACAAATGCAGTCGTATTACGAAAAAGATTTTAATCAGATATTCATTCGTGTGATCGCCTTGGAAAGTGATACATCGAGTAATTTTTCCGAGTGATTCAGCAAACGTATTTTTGTGTTATAAAATTGTTTAAAGTTTTCCCGTTGACCGTGGATTCGTTTGAACTCCGGATCATTGTTTATAGCGTAAATTAAATTCAATATTTGTAAATTTATCAATCGTTAATTTTCATTATTCGTTAAATTAGTAAATCGTAAGATATATTATTCGTTTCTTTTATTGTTCGATAAAACTTATTATTCTTTAATCTAATTAATAATTTAATTTATCATTTGTTAATCAATCATATCATTTACAAAATTCATTATTCATAATATTTTGTAAAACCTTGTTTATTCGTGTAAATATATTCTCTGTTTTGAAAAACAATGGCTAATTCAAATGAAGAAACATTACGTGATTCAAATCTTAATGATACCCCGACATATATATATATATATGTACTACTTACTCAAACTATGGATCACATAACCTATACAAAAAAAAAAAAAAATTATTGTACACTATAAAGCAAGAGGTTAGATCTTTAATCTGTTAAGAATTAAATTTTTTATTGTAACTGCGAAAATTATAAAAGTACCAAGCGAAGCAAGTACGGAATATATGCGGAATATGAATCGCTCAACGAACCAAAGAGCGGCTCAGTGACAAAATTAGTAAAGTAAAGACCACAAATATTACAACATTATATTCTACCACAAAATAATTCTCTATACAAAAAAGGTACACAACGAATCGATTTTTCACAACGATAAGAGTCAACAGAACCAATCAAGACCAGGCGAGACTCTCATAAGACAACGATATCAGAGGGATCAAATCAGCGACTTCAATCTATGTTACAGAGTATAGTTATCAAGAAAAATTGCTCTTTTCATGAAAAGTATGGTAATGATACTCTTATAATACATTGTATATCTGGCAGTCGGATGTGCCCGTGGCCATCGGAAATGTAAAGACGACGCTTTTAGAAAGTGATAGCGCCATCGCGTTTTAAAAAGGCGTTAGAAGAAGGACGGTTTCGCTATCCAAGGCGAATCGAAAAGTGTGCGTGTTGCGAGAATCAGAGTTGATCGAGACGTCGAAGCATAGAGTCGTTAGAATTGAGTTGCGAGTGTTGTCGAGTGTTAGAGTTGCTAGTGAGAGAGAGAGAGAGGGAGAGAGTTACCAAATAGTTGTCAAGTTATTTGTTGTAAATACGAGCGTTGCATTTAGTTTTCCTGTTAATCAAACATCGTTTCTCTGTCTAACTAATATCTGTATTTTCAATCCATTATTAATATATTCCGATATTACAAGTGGGGGCTCGTCCGGGATTGAATAAGACAGAGAAACGATACGATTTAACGGAGCTATTTGTGCGGGAGTAGAAAAGAATAGAATAAAATGGCAAACGTTGAAGACGAACGATTGTCGGGTGAAGAGGATTTGACGCTGGAGGAGCTGAGGAGTAAGCTCGCACAGATGAATCTGCCTATATCCGGTGCGAGATCAGTGCTGGTTGCCAGGTTGAACAGAGCGTGCAAACCTGGTCGATCTACTCCTAAGGATTCGAAGCGTGGCGAAGAACCAACAAAGCGAGATCTAAGAAGCAAGCAGAGAGCCGAACGCAGTCAAGAGGGAGAGGAAGACCTCGAGAAGCTGAGGTCGAAAGAGCTGAGAGCGCGTCTCGTTAGCTTGGGGTTGAAGGTAACGGGAAGAAAATCCGAACTACGCGCGCGGCTACAGGCGGCCCTAGAAGGAGACGATGTATCGTCGGAAGAAGAGAGCTCCGACGAAAGTGAAGGCGAGGACGATAAACAAGGCGCGCGAGAATACAGGAGAGGCACGCGAGCGGTGTATCAGGACCGCGATGAGTATCAGCAGAAGTATATGCGTCGGTTCGATGTTGAGTCTTAAAGACGTGGAAGACTCATTAGAGAAATTCAGCGGGGATGATCTGCTGAGTGTAAATCAGTGGGTGGAAGACTTCGAGGAAATGGCAGAAGTGTGGGATTGGTCAGACCCCCACATGGTGGCCTATGCTAAGAAATTACTCGCAGGCTCCGCTCAGGCCTTCGTACGACAAGAGCGATGCGCGAAGTTCTGGGCAAAGCTAAAAAAGGCGTTGAGGAATGAGTTTGAAAATGTAGTAAGCGACCAACGTTGCGTACGGACACATCAAGTACGCATCAAGTTGCGACAATTTGGGTGAGTCCTCAAAAAAAGTTTACAGCGTGTTTCGGTCGTTACAAACAAGGCGTGGTAAGGATGTTAAGATGGAAAATTTCGAATTGAGCGCGTTGATAGACACCGGTAGTGAGCTGACTCTAATGCGAGCAGATCAGCATGTGAAAATCGGAGCGCCCAGATTAAGTCGGGAAATCGTTGGATTTCGCGGTGTCGGTTCCGGAAGGAATTTTACGCTCGGGAAATTTTCGACGAACATTATTATAGACAATGAGTCCTACTGTATAACCATACACGTAGTTTCAGACACAGTGATGCAACATTCGCTTATTATTGGCGCAGACTTTTTGGACACTGTTGAAATAAGTATAAAAGGGGGAGAATCTTTTATTAGTATAATAAAGGACGAAAATCCCGATGAGTGTCCGGAAGTCCTCAAGATAGATGTAGAGACACAGGCGAGTGAGATAGATTTGTCACACGTTAAGGACATGCAACATAGGCTAAAAAGAGATTTGAAGAGAACCAAAGCATTGCTAAGAGACGCTCAAACGATGCTGGAGATATCGAAAGGTGACTCGACGGGTAAAGCAGCTTTACGACAGCTGAAGAACCAGTTAGAAGATGCAGAATGCGCTAGAGCAGTTGCAGTTAAAGCGAAACAGGCACTGGAGCAAGAACTGAATGAGACGCAGGCTTCGTTGCAGGAAGTACTGCGGCAACGTTCCGAAGCAGTAGATCGTATTAATGTAGCTAGTCGCGAACGAACTGAGCTACTGTCGCAATTGGAAGAAAATAAAGAAGAGTTAGCAGAAGTTTTGAAGAAGTATCGGGCAGCTGTGCAGCAAGTGTCGGAGGAACGGAGAATAGTGGCAAGACACGTGGTGATTGGTAAAGTGGACCACGAGATGGTGTCCTCGTCGGATTCTTGCGGCCAGCAGGAGGACTTAGCGAACATCACGAGGAGGAAGAATCTGGCTAAACAACAGCAACAGGATGTTGTTGATGATATTTCCGAATTTACTGAGAAGGATAGCGTTGCGGGTGTGAGGGTTGTTTCAAGTTTTCGGATAAACTCGAAGAGAGTGAATGCAAGGCGAACGAAAAGACAAGGGAAGTCGCAGTCGCACGCGCGGAATCCCTCCAATAATATCGATACGAAGATTCGATATACAGAGGATGTGGATGACGAGGACGACGATGGGATTGTCGAGGACACGATGAACGTGAAGACCTTCGAAAAAGAAGAGATCATAGTCTCGGTAGATGGTAAGTTGTTAACGTCTTCCATGTACGAACCGAGCCTACGAAAATGTCACGATGCTGCCACGACGATCAAAGCCCCTGACAAGAGTGAAATGGGTAAACAAAGAACGGAGAGGAAGATAGAGGAAGAGCGAAAGAGGAGCAGTAGCATCGAGGACGAACAGACCGCGGTGTTCCAAGAGGAACGAGATCAGCTGCGTGCGGACGCAAAGAGACGGATTGAGGAGATCCAAATCCGAAACAAGCGGGCGTATAACAGGAGACGCAAGAAGGCGACAGCATACAGGACGGGAGATCTAGTGGCAATCGAGAGGATGCAGAGG